>NC_057799.1:432778285-432784478 GCF_018294505.1 Triticum aestivum | reverse complement strand
CGCGCCTCATCTGTCCAGGTCAGCATATTTACCGGTTGTACCGGTAGCTCAGTGTCGGTTCAACTCATTATAGTTGCACCACTCTGCTCGCGGTATTAACATGCCCTCTAAAGTGGTCGAACCGGTATGCTATTGTTGGTTCCACCAGTTCGGTCTTCGACTGCTAGTTTTCTGCCCATCGGGCTCGAAGCAGGCCGTACTGGTGGTTCAGAGTCAGTTGAACCGGTCGGTCAGCATCTAAACCGATTCAGCCTTTCAACAGCTAGTTTGAGAGGGTGGAGTAGAAATACTATCCTTGGCTGGCTTTGGTAGGTTATTGGTGCCCTTGGAGTATTTATTGACCTTCCACGCATAATCCGGATACTGGATATCTGGAAGTGTCTCATCGAATACTGAGATATTTGGCGGGAAGTCACGGGGAGCACATGGTCCAATAGAAATGATTGTCTGTACGTCGATGTTATGTATGATGCTCATCAGGCTAATTGCCTTGATGATGTCCTTCTGGGAGGGAACTTTGTAGCCTTGGAGGAGCAAGAAGCAATCGACAGTGTCCCAATCTAGTGTTGAAGCAGAGTATGGAGATTAGAGAGCCATGTCAGTGTGTTTGAGATGTTGGATGAGAGTCCTTCTGTGGGAGCTGAGGCCACTACAAAATGGCCGAACAATGTCAATGATCAATGTCGCGAACAATCCAGTTCGGCATGACCAAACTAAGCATGTGGAGATAGATCAGTAGATCACTTGGTCATCAAAGAATGGCTTGAGTATAGAACACAGTCTAGTGATACAAAATATGAAAATTTGGTAGTACCTTCAAGGTTTCCACCTTGCCGTCCTTGCACTCGTCGCCGCAGAAGCCACATATAGGCCCCTTCCCAGGCGTCCACTCCCCAAACACATCGGTGTACGATGTCAGCTGAGGCAAGCGGAGCGGGCCGTCCCCGGTCCCTCCTCCCAATCTCTCCTCCACGAAGTAGGACGCCGGCGGGCGTGGCGTCACCTGCAACCCCAGGGGCGCCTCTACGACGGCGCCCGGCCCAGGCTGCTGCGCCGCCGGGCGGGAGGAGGTGGCGGAGAAGTTGATGAGGCCGGAGGCGTCTAGGAAGCCAAAGAGCTTCCGGAGGAGCGTGGCGTCGCCGACGAGCGCCTTGCGGACCTCGGTGAAGGTGAGGCGGCGGGCGGGGTCCTCCCGGTACTTATTGATGATGTAGTCGCGGTACTCGCGGTAGATCCGGGGGTTCCGCGACGCCGTTCCGAAGCCGGTGCCGCCGGCGCCGCCGAAGAAATCCGGGAGCGCCTGGCGCTCCGTCTCGTGGATGTCGTCCCAGCGGAACCAACCTGCGGGGCGGAGGACGCGCAATTGGTGAGGCGGCCAAGCTTTCCGGGCCACGCGGCCCGGGCATATAACCCTAGTAGGAGCGCGAGTCGGGGAGGGAGCGCTTACCGGACGAGGCGGGGATGGTGTAGGGCTGACGCGACGGCGGCGCCTCGCCGGAGGAGGCGGCGCCGGCCGCCGCCGGCGACATGGGGAGAGGGCGGGAAGAAGGGGAGCAGGGGGGCTGGACGGGGCGATGCGGGTAGGAGAGATCTGGGCCGTCGGATCTGGAATTAAGGGGTGGATTTTTAAGCTAAGGTCTCGTGGTCTCGTTTTCGGGGGAGAGAGAGGGGGGAGGAAGGAGACGGTGTGCGGTGCTGTCCGAGACGAGAGTACGAGGGGTGCTTGGCGAGATTTGTTGGTGCGCGTGCGCGTGGGGCTGCCTGCCGCGTGGGGCTCGTGGTCGGGTCTCGTGATATGGGCCTTCGTTTTTACAGTTTTGGGCCGTCATGGTGCAGCGTCCGTATCCTTAGTTCCGTTACGCTTTGGCCCAGAAGAGACAATGTGTACATTTTTTAATTCGCGAACATATTTGCAAATTTGGAACATTTATAAAATCTATAATAAGCCTGTATTTTTTTCAAAAAATAAATATCGCATCCTTCTCAAATATAAAATAAAATTTATCTATTTATTTAAAAATCCTGTGGTAGCCAGTTTTATGAAAAAAGACTGAGTAAAAAAATCAAAACAGGTGTCCGAGCGGGTTCTTTTTTTAAACTCGCTTCAAGTGTCTGTTGGCACAGTAGCACTCGCGCGCGCTCTCTCGTGTGCTGCAACCCAAAATGGATTTTTGCTCGTCCGTTACTAGCTTGTTCGGAGTTTTCTCGCCGCTTGCTTGGACCTTCTAGTCGGCTCCGCTGGGTTTTTTCTTTCCTTTGAAATTTATGAAGTGACAGCATTCATCTCATAGTCAACGGGCCAATCGTCACCAGATAATCCAAAAATAATTCAAAAAAATAACCATCTAAGCAACGCTCAGTTTGAAGAAAATAGTTCCAAAGACAACAAAGTGAAAGACATTTTTGTCCTTGAGGCAAGGAAGCTCTAGTACTAGGTGTAAGTGAAAATGCAACTATTAGGAATGGCTCCGCATGTCCTAGCACAATAAAGGATGACGTTGTGCTTTTGGTCTTGCTGCTTGTCTTCTCATGTCGCTTGTTGTGTAGGGCCTCTTTGATTCACATAGAATTTTTAAAGGATTCTAATCCTCATGATTTTTTTACATAGTTCCTTTCATTCATAGGAAATAAATTATAAGGACCGTGTTCTAAGGAATCCTTTGCGCTTCATTTGAAGGAAATTTTTGACCAAGAACCTCTTTGTATATTTCCTATCTTCTTCTCGCAACGTATCAAAAACACTTTAGTGCTAATTCTGGAGGTTTATACCATTCATATGATATTCATGCGTACTATACATACCATTTTAATTATGCATTTTTTAGGGGAATTATGTGTTTTCTCTTTTCCCATAGTTTAGAAATAATTGTGAATTAAAGGCCCGACTGAACCGAGAAAGTACGGCCCATACTAGATGACCGAGAGCCATGACTATATTTCCTCTCGAGAGATCCACTTAAATTGCAACTATAAACTACCTGAAAATTGAAACCCCCATGAATCATGTACCTCTCTCCTTGCTACCTCACCCTCTTTTTTTGAGTAAGGCCTCGGATTCACATTTAAAACTTTCAATCATACAAGACATCTAAAAAACGAGGAAATCACAATCTGGACTTCAGAAAATGATCCTGTTTAAAAAACGACATTTTTCAAAAAAAGATACGTTCTACAAGTTGTTCTAAATAAAAAAAGGTGACCAAAAACCGGTTCCTACAGTGCTTAGAGTTTGCGTACATTTTTACAATTCAAAATTTGTTCTGAAATCTGTGTACATTTTTTGAATTTGTAAACATTTTTAGAAACTCACATTCATTTTTAAAATTCGTGAATATTTCTTAAATTCATAAATAGTTTCAAATTTTGTGAACCTTTTTGAAAATGAGGAACATTTATTAAATTTTTAAACAGCATGTAAATTTTATTAAGATTTTTTCTACTTTTTCAAAATCTAGAAACAGAATTGATTTTTTTTTATTCCTGTAGTAACTGGTTTTTAGGGGGGAAATCAAGTCAAGAACTGACAAAAATACGCGGCTGGGCTATTTTTCTAACGCATCTTAACGGGTGTTGATACTCTGCAATGAGTTTTTTTTACGGATAAATAACTTTGTTCCTTTGATAATAGAGAGATCATGTACAATGAGATGAGAAATAAAGTCCGGAATTGAGCTATACCAAATCTCGTGCTTGCTCGCCTCGACATATTTTTAAATTCGCTTCAAGTGCGGGTTTGCAGAGTAGCGCTTGTGCACGTGCTCCCACGGGCTGCGGCCCAAACTGGAATTTTATTCATTTGGTACTGGCTTGTTTTTTTCGGCTCGCTCGCTTGGACCTCCTGGTCGGCCCAGCTGTTCTTTCCTTCCTTTGAAATTGACTAAGTGACCACATGCATGCAATAGTCGATGGAAAACATCGCCTCCTGCTAAACCAACATCGTCAGGTACTCTGGAATTAATCCAAGAAAATGCGAGCACCCATAAACAGCTAATGGAGAAGGCACGGCCCGGCCGAGAAAGCAAGTCCCATACTAGATGACCTGGAGCCGTCGACTATAGATTCCCTTTGAATTGTCGAGAGATATACTCAAAGAAAAAAAAAGTACAGAGTAGAGCAGCGAAGTGTCTAACCATAAACTTTGTGAAACATCACCCTTTGTTTTTTTTTAGTAAGGCGTCGGACTAATATTAAAAACATTCAATGATATAAGACATAAAAAAAAAAGACATCTAAAAAAAGAAATTGCAATCAGGTTCTTATTGAGTCCAAACAAACTCAATATCCAGCGTGAGCTGAAGTCGTGCCGCCACGATCGCTCCATCGTCATAGCGGGCCTCACATTGTATTTTGCGCTCAGGAAGTCAGTGTGCTAAGGTTTGTCTGGCCCAACGCCCTGGAGAAGAAGGCGGCATCGTAGAAGCCTTGTGTAGATCGAAAATCTCCAAGTCGAACCATCTCCTAAACAAAATTTCTGCCAACTTTGCAACGGCGCGGAATGAAAAATCATAATTTTTCATTAGGTATTTGACCAAATAGAATCGTCCAGATCCTATAAAATAAAATCATTAGACCCACACCGGGTTTGAGAATAAGTGATTGCCTGATATTGAGCAAGGAATGTAGGTCTTTCTGCTAAAGAGGATCTATTAGAGACAACGTCATTGCAACAGAGAGGAACCATCAGAGAGTGAGTGATTTGTCAGACGACGCAGTAGTGGCTTCCTGAAGGTGGAGTAAGGTTCTCCCCGCCTAGCGTCATGCTGATGATGTGTCTAGCATCGCTGGAGGGTGTGTGGAGATGTGTCTCCGCCGGATCTCGCGAGATTCGGTTGGTGCTGGTCTTCGGTGAATCTGTATGGATCCAGTTTTTGTTCGCCTTCATTCATGTGTCTACAGTTTGGATCCTTTCGATCTATACTTCTCTTCTTCGATGACGGTTATTGTTCTGGTGCACTGGTCGTGTGGGGCCTTGCATGATGACTTTCTGACTTAGTACAACAAGTTTGGTCCGGCTCCGCTGAGGGAGAGGTGATGACAGCAGTGCGCCTTAGGCTCGCTCTAATGCTTATAGTCATCGGTGGGTGGTCTACAGACATGGGCGTAATTTTTGTTATTGTTGTGTTCTTTGTATTGGCATGATGGATAGATTTGAAATTTTCTCGAAAAAAATAGTGATTTGTCACATCATGGAGACAGTCGAGGAGGGGAAAGGATGCCACAACCTCGTCACGGGCAGAGGGGCATCACCCCAATTCCAAAGGTCAACATTCCGCGCCAAAGTCGTTGCCTACCCACAACACCACCATCACCAACATGCCAACCCACAACACCACCATCACCAACATGCCAACCCGCAACACCACCATCTGGACACCAACATGATGAAGACACACGAAGCACACTCCAACATTCGAAGCACCCGAGACAACTTAAACACCCGTCTCCCAGATCCAATGTCGAAACTGAAAAAACCACTACTTCAGTAAGAGATTTGGAAGAAAAATATTCTTCGTTTTCATCGCCACTTAAACCGAAGTGAATTCCATAGTCGTCTTCCTCACGAGCTGGAACAACTAAAGGTGTAGGTTGGAAACATACTTTTTTCCGTTGGATTGTGCTCCAGAGAATGGAATAGTAACACGCGCTCCCAAGAGGCGGCATTAGTTTATGGTTCGAAAGCAAATCACTCCATCCAGCTATATTTGCATTGATATAGACGATTTGAGCCTTTGAATTTACTTACTACTCCCTCCGTTCTAAAATATAAGTCTTTGTAGAGATTTCATTATGAACCACATACGGATGTATATAGATGCATTTAAAGTGTAGATTCATTCATTTTGCTCCGTATGTAGTCAACCTAGTGAAATCTCTACAAAGACTAGTAGACCGCCCGTGCGTTGCCACGGACTCTTGAAATAGTTTGCAAGAGTTATATGTTAACTTTCTAAGGTCTCGCTCCGCCGTAGATCCAGACCCCCGCCACTGATTCCACCCCGCCTAGGCCGCCGCTTGCCGCCGCGCTGCCCCATCGCGTTCGCCTCCGCTCCGGCCGCCCCGACCTTGCCCGCCTCCTCTCCGGCCGCCTCCGCCTCCGGTCCATCCTCCGCCCGGCCCCGCTCCGTCTGCCTCCTCTCCGGCCCTGCTTCGTCCGCCTCCTCTCCGGCCCGTCCGCCGCCCCGCTCCATCCCCT
>NC_057799.1:432773581-432777838 GCF_018294505.1 Triticum aestivum | reverse complement strand
GCTCCGTCCGCCTCCGCTCCGCGCCGCACGTCGTCGCCCCGCTCCCCGCTCGGCCGCCGCCCGCTCCCCGATGGCGCCGAAGAAGACGCCGAAGGGAAAGTCCGGTTTCTTCGGCATGAGGGCGAAGCCCTCCGGGAACTTCGGACTGGAGTTCTCCGACGCCGGACAGCGTTGGTGGCTCGGCACGTATCCCACTGCCGATGAGGCCGCTCGTGCCTACGACGTGGCGGTGTGGCGTGCCAGACGGCCGAAGACGGACCTAAACTTCCCAGAGATCGAGTCCCAGGCGGTGGCGGAGTGGCTCGTGCCGCAGAGCATCCGGATGGAGGAGATGCCGGCTAAGAAGGCGAAGAAGAGACCGGCGGTTGTTGTCGCTCCCGGCGAGAGCGACGAGGCGGCGATGGCTTGGTTTGCGCGATTTGCAATTTGCTGCAAAGACATCTCTAATGAAATGCTATTTGCTACATTTTTAAATAGGAAAATTATTCCGATGAGCCAACCATAACTCAACAGACCAATCTCTAATGAAATGCTTTTCGTATTTGCTACACTTTTTAAATAGAAAAATTATTCTGATCAGCCAACCATAACTCAACAGACCAATCCGAACCCACATTTTTAAAGTAAAGACATTATTTCCCTTGATAGATCAAGATGCCAAAGTGTCGTTTGCCCGACTACTATGTTCCTACACACGCAGAGCAGATTATTTTTCAAATCAAGGAATTAAGAAAAGGAAGAATATCATGATGTTCGTGGCACTTGCCAGGTCTGCCATGCTACCATGGCATCGTCTTTTTAGTCTACCCACATGCCGAGTTGAGAAATAATCTTCAGATATACCCACTGCTAACACACTCACGTACATAATGGCCCTTGGCTGATTGATTTGGTTGGCTGTTAACACAAGCACACAACACACAAAATCAGTCAATGGCCACACGTATGCATTGTTTACTTTATCCCAATTGTGATGCAATCGTGACACCTACTCCCCCTGTCCGCTCGCCCATCACGGTAATTGCCTACTCGCCGCTGGTGCCAACCGCTCGACCTCGCCACCGCCGCTCACCACTCAGTCTCCACCGGCTGCCCATTGCCTCTTGCGCCACCCGTGCGCTTGCTCGGCCAAATGTTGTTGATTGAAATGCGGGATTGAAGGTAACCCATGGACAGGTTTTAGTTCTGCTTGGCATCAATCTTTCGTACTTGTCAATCCATCTAACGCACACAAAAATCGACTCTCAGACAGAAAAGTGATCTAACTCTATTGATGAGCACAACAGTACATACCATCCCATTATGATGTTGCCATCTCTCACACTTGATGATTACATCTTGTTATTTCTAACATGTACACCATCGGGCGATTGCTTTATTAGAAATATATTTACACAATATGATCAGAGCAACATCAAGGAGTCAGATGCTGGTGCACAGATTCTCCTCAAATTCCACATGCAACCCTTGTAGAGAAGAACGACATATTTTTCTTAGGTGATTTTTGACCGAGCTCCTACAGAAAAATTCAAAGAAATCATGAGGAGCATGGAGCCAAGCAAACTAATCAGAATAAATCATGAGAGGAGAAGCCTCTCAACCTACTACAGGGAATCGAGTCAACATTAATTCGTGTAAGAATTAAACCGTAATGTAGATCAACAACCCAGTAGTTGATAAAATAACCCTGACACAACCCATTAATACAATATATGGTCACAGGAAGTAGATTTAGATTGTGCAGATATCATGATCTACGAACCGTATCTATGAATATTGATTGCAAAGTCACAAACAGAACCTCCTCACATCACAAAACAAATGTTTCATCAACAGAAACTCTAGCGAATGCCAATTGGATTATATAAGTAAGATAGAGACATCGAAAAAAAGAAAAGATAATTCAAAGAGTATATATATTCTATTTCCTTACTTGACATCACAGAGAATGCAAGTCAAAGATATTGCGATACATCTTACCCTTCTATAAATTGACTGCAAGGCACAATCCCCAGCAAAATATACAGAATGAATTGCTCCTATGGTTCAAGTATTGCATAAATAGTTATATACAGACTATTCAACAGTGAGCATAAACATGGCATGTACTACCAAAATCCCTTTGCTATGTAGCTTAGTCTGCATGTCCATTCGTCTTTCTGTAAATCAGTTGTGGCCAAGATGTGCTGACAGCTCACCAGCCTCTCCCCGTTTACCAATAAAATCAAAGAAGCTCAAAGCAAAAAAAAAAAGAACATAGATATATCTACCTGATGTAATTGCTTGTAACTCCAGAGTGTTGGTAGAGTCGAGAAGAGAACACCCAGCCAATGTTACAGCAGATCGATCTGCAGTCTTTGTTAGGGACGGCACCATCATTAGAGGTCCCAATTGTAAATCAATCTGCAAGAGATGGAGATGCGACTGGAAGCTTACGGATTTGATGCATCAGAACAGCCATGGCCCATGGGCAGAGGAGAAGTGCCGGCAGCTGGGGATCTGACATGTCACAGACAGCATGGGTAGAGGAGAGGCGGCGGCAGATCAAGCCTTGGGCATGGCAGGCGGAAGCACACTCACCCCTACTGCACCCTTCCTACTTCCCCGTCCTTCTTCTCCTACCTCTCCTCCTCCCTGGATCCTCCTCTGTCTCTCTTTTCTACAAGAAAAATCGAAGCCCCGCCATGACCTTGAGCTCCCCCTGCCAACCATAGAAATTAGATATTTCCTAATTGTTTGCATAACAAAAAACATACTGGCTGCAAGAGAATGAAAGACTAACCTATTGATGAGCACAACAGTACATACCATCCCATCATGATGTTGCCATCTCTCACACTTGATGATTACATCTTGTTATTTCTAATATGTACACCATCGGGCGATTGCTTTATTAGAAATATATTTACACAATATGATCAGAGCAACATCAAGGAGTCGGATGCTGGTGCACAGATTCTCCTCAAATTCCACAAGCTGTAATTGAAGAGAAAACTGAAAGAAAGCTATTAGTAATACCAATTTAACCAGACACACCACACCACTAATGACAAAATAAAAATTTAGAAGTTCCTAAAGAGGCCTTATATATAAGAAGTGCAAGATACTGATGAAACTACCAAAGCCACCAGATCTTAGTACAGATTAGTTAAGTAGACACTACTATTTAGTAAGGATGAACTATATTATGGATTTGATTGGAACAAGAAAATATCCTATAATAGCATATTATACAAAGGCACATAAAACAATAAAGAGAAGTAAAAGTGGTAGCGATGAACTTATAATAATAATAATAATAAATGGATAGCACATGACTCTTTTTATACGACTCATCAGCAGAAGCAGTGAGCCACAATGGAGTTTTCTTGGGCTCAGGCTTTCTGCACACTGCCATATAGACCAAGTCAAACATGGGTGGGCGGCCAAGAATGTTGGGTTATAGTTTTACAGATAAAGAGAGGAGAAATCACTTTGGCCTATGAGCACATCATAAGAGAAGGCAACATCACACACACAGACTTGTAACTGAATTTAAGGAGGGCACAATATGTTGACATAGGTGTGCCTACCAAAAAGAAATGTCTAAATGAAAAAAAATTCAAGTGTTTAGTAATATAATACTACAATGATGGTGCAAACTAAAGTCTAAATCATCAATGGCAAATCCACGGCACACAAAAATTCTTCTCCATAATCGATTTGCTCTCTTCATCCAAATGCCCAAACTCATCACAACATAGCAGAATAGCCTGAATGGAATAAACCATATCTGAACCATCATATGCAATACACGAACCATGTACTGAACTTAATTGATGTATTACTACTGAACATAGCAGATTAGTCTCTATGTGCATGTATTACTAATTTACAGCTGAGCAGCCACTCTAATGTAATGAACTTAAGAACTGTTTGTTCCTCTTAAGCAACCCTGCAGTTTTCATGAAAACTTTGGCTGTAGTGGTCCTAAAATCCACTTGGAGATTCTTTGCAGCTTCCTCTCTATGTTGCCGGACCAATCTGCAGATAAAAAAGGATAAGGTAAATAATTGTTGTTTTGTTTGCCAATAATCAAACAACTATGATATAGTAAGAAAAAAGTTAGTGGAGGTATAGGAAGGACAAGTAGTTCTACTACACACAGATGATTAGGGGTCAGAGGGAATTCAAGATAAACCAAGACAAACTTCAAAATTCAGTCCTACAGTTGAACATCAAATTCAAATCAAACGGGGAAGAATCAATGGGTAAGGA
>NC_057799.1:432709480-432773571 GCF_018294505.1 Triticum aestivum | reverse complement strand
GCTGCGCCGTCCCGTGAAGAAAACCCGCAAAACGGCGCCGGGCCAACCACATCATGTCAAGCGGTCTCAAATAGTCCGACCGCTTTGTCTAGCGGACGTCGCAGTCTCGCGTATCCTATGAAAGGGAGAAAACTCTCCTGAGAATTCCTGTCCTTCTTGACGCGATAGAGGTGCACGACTGTATTGTATAACAGGCTCATCCCACACAGCGTGCACTCCTCAATTTGTGCCCCAGCGACAACACCAGGCATGCCACGGAGCTCATGATGACCCAGTTGGTCCGGCTGTGCGCATCAGCTGAGGGCGGGTGGTTGTGGTGGCGCACCCGGTGGATGCGGCAATGAGTGTGCGGCGTGTCCACGGCGGGCGGCGAGGCGGCGCTGCCGGAGTAGGTGCTGGAGATTGTTCATGTGCGTGCAATAGGGAACCTGATCGGGACCTGAATAATACGGCAAAGGATACACTCTCGCCGGTGTGTGTGGTGCAAGTCAGCTTGTACCAATGCCTACCTGCTCTATATTTAGCCATCCGTCACAGTTGCATGGCGCATCTTGTGTAGGTTAGCTATAAGATGTACTCCGTAGGACGACAAACGCCCGCGTTAGCCAGTGCGGGCTGGTCGCTGCTCGCTCCGCTTGCATCCAGAGTCAGGGGTAGGGATTGAAGGGAGAAACAGTTGGGAGAAAGCCACCGCCGCTGGCAGAGCGCCACCATCAGAAGGACGCGCAATCGCCGGGTGCGCACCACCATCAGGAAAAACGAGCCTCTACTCAGACCGGCGAGGGCAGGGACCGCCACGTGCAACTACTGGGAGGATGAACGAATCAATGTGGCAGCCATCGGCGACCGGCTCGTGGGGCGAACGAAGGACGGCAGATCTATGTTGTGTGGGCTGCTACCAGCCTACCACTCGTTGGCGGCGGAGAAGATCTACAGGGGCGAGGGGAGCGGGCCATCAAGTGGGGGCGAATCGAGATCTGAAGGGAGGAGTACTCACCGACATGGCCAGAGTCGCGAGATCGCCAAGACGGGGGGCTGCCGAGTTCGATTGGCCGGAGTCTCGGGCTTGGGCTTTGGCGATGCCTTGGCGCGCCTCGGACGGACCCGACTCATTCGCGACCGGTGCCCGGACCCGTCTGGTTGGTGCTTGCGCACGACGACCCTGACGGGATGATGACCAGAAGCCGCCGCCGCCACCACCATTCGTCGTGCGTATGACTGTCTGCTGCTGCCGCTGCCGCCGCCGCCACCGCTCCGACCTTGCAGGGCATGGAAACCCTTACGGGCAGGTGCCTGGGCGAACGAAAATAAACCAACGAGACGGTGGTGGGAGATGACGTGAAAAAAAACCGACGAAAATAAACCGAACGAAAATAAACCTGAAAGCGAGACTGCTAACTGCTTCATTAGGAATAGACTTATATTTAGAAACGGAAGGAGTACAAAACAAGCTATGCTCTTTTATATATAGATTACTAAGAACAAGTGGAAACAAGTCCCAGCTTTCCCTCCCTCCGGCCGCAACCAGAGCATCGGTGGAGGAACTCCGGTGACAAACCGTCTAAGACACATGTTCCTCACATGTGGTGGCTAAGTTTCGGGGTGAGAGTGCCATGGAGGAACCATCGCCTTATTTTCGAGGCAGGCCTGTGGCTGTGGACCTTTTCAAGGAACACATTTACATTTGGTTTGCCCAAACTCGTCTTGCAAAATTTTGTCTAGCGAAAATGTGAGCGTGGGTAGACCGAATTTGAAATGGGAGGAGTCCGTTAAGAGAGACCTAAAGGATTGGAGTATCACCAAAGAGCTAGCTATGGACAGGGGTGCATGAAAGCTTGCTATCCATGTGCCAGAGCCATGAGTTGGTTGCGAGATCTTATGGGTTTCACCTTTAGCCTACCCCAACTTGTTTGGACTAAATTATTTGGGACTAAAGGCTTTGTTGTTGTTGTTTGTTGTTGGAAATGTGAGCGTGGGTTTGCTTGCCTGTGACTTGTCAGTGCTGACAATAAAATCTATCAAGAGTTTGCGCCTAAATTCTACACCATCTTTAAACTTAGATCACTAAGTAGTAACGCTACTGTTTCGCTATGTAGATGGAATTTGGCAACAATTCAGATTCCAGATACGCTACTGTTTCGCTAAACACAGCTACACGACCATGATCTGATAGTAATACTCCAGGGAAATGCTGGTAGAGTAATGCAAACACAGAAATACTACTCTCTCAACCTACATATATTGCAGGCGACCAACACATGCACAGAACAGAATATCAACAAACAGCTGAACACAAGGATCCATGACTCAAGAGCAATAGTCAGTTAGCATAATTTTTTGACAAGTTTTGTTTTGACACGAAATGGCAAAAGAAAGAAGCAAAAAGAAACCTACAGCAAAGGTGGTAACCAAAAGCTTCACGCGGAGTAAACCTTTGTTGACAAAGATTAACTCCAATCTTCTACCTCGAACAAAATGAGAGTCAAGCACGACAAAAATTAAATGACTTATTCTTTCCCACTTTCAAAACCCCAAAAACGACAGCGATCAGAAGTTTCCTTGACAGTTGATTCTTCAAACTCCTCTTCACCATCCCTGCCTTGTTGATGACCTGAAAAAGAAAGACCAAGTAAACAATAAGATGAGTGCACTACCTAAATGACGACATCAAATGTAATGCTTGAAAGAGAGTGTGATTTGCAGCATAACTCTTTCTACTTAAATACAGCAGATTATGGTACAATGAGAGCTGCCATGCCTAGTTGATTACCATGATGACCCAGAAGCAGCGGGTATCAAAGTTCTATTTGTCTTGAACATAATATATAGCAGCATACTTAGCACACAATCTAAAAGCGGTTGGAATCAAAGTTCTATTGCCTTGAAACATGATATATATGCTATTTTTATACCTAGCGAAATCACTACCTGAATGATCCAGTATTCAGCTAAACATGGTGGAAATAACATAAAAGAGCATAAGATCTACATCCATCATACTACAAGACCTGTCTGAACTCTGGAAAACATGCATGATCGAACTTAGCAAAGAAACTGCACAAACCTGTCTGAACTTCCGCCTCCACCAAAAGAGCCTCTTTCCCTGCTACCATGAAATCCCCACCTTTCTTCAACTGGTTTCGGATATGTTTCCACACCACCACGGGAACGCGGTCTGTCCATGTGGGCCACTGCAACATGTGGTTCCTCACTAGCGGGTGGAAATGCTGCAGCCCTTCCAGCTCCAGAACTAGGTCTTTGCCCAAATCGAATTTTGTCATCCAACTCAACTGTAAGCAGATCAAGCTGCTTTTCCATCTGAGATATCTTCTCAGACACTTCTTTTGCTTGCTCAGAACCATCACCTGCAATGGCCTCAATTTCCTTCAAGTCCACCTTGAGAAGGTTGATTTCTTCTTTCAAATTCTTCTCTTCTTCTGACTCCGGCCTGAAAAATAGGATTCAAGTAAACACCTAGAAGCTAAAAAAATAGACTTTTCACAGAAAAGGTATGGTTCAAGCAAACAGCAGCACCTAGAAGCTAGAAGAATAGGCCTCTCAAGGAAAAGGAACAGCAAATTACAAACATATCCATTTGACTGGATGAAGTATTCACTACCAAAGCAGTTCATTTAATTCATCAGAGTGTCGGGTTAAATATTAAGAGTGCTGCTATAAATATCTGTATGAGTAGTTTCCTCATTTATTATAAAAACGACAAGAGTCAACCACGAATGTGAGAAAGGTGGAATCAGACAGGGTCCATTTATTCATATATCAAGCCCAGAATTTAACGAAAAGTGCATGTCTCAAAATGATTAATGATTCAACCATCATGTCGAGAGATCAGCGTATCACAAAGCAAGACAATAGTGAATCATCATAGGTTGAAACTAAATAGTACAAAATCAAGCTAAGAATACATCTAAGTGTTCATTTCTAGTTAAGCTTCCTTCACAGCCATGTTAACACAATCACGAGTCCTAAGATAAAAATAAACATTGATTAAACTCTTTACAATGTAGCAAATAAAGCAATACTCTTTACAATGTAGCAAATAAAGCAATAACAAGTCCAGCTAAAATGATTTGAATTCAGATTATTAACACAAAGACCGAAAAGGAGACAAAAACAAATGCCCTAATTACAAAGAACAAAAGCAACGCTGTCCCTAGCGGAGCACATGAACAAAATTATGCAACATTTTGCCACATTGTGCATAAAGCTACTTAAGTACTCGGCCAAAATAGAAGGCCCACAAAAAAATTAACAAAAAACACATTCTCTGTTATTCAAATTATACTTCCTCAAAATATGGATCAGAGTGAGTAGTTAATTAGCTAGAAAACTGTATAAAATTTACTCGCAACCTTGTTTGATGTGGTTATTATCAAATTTTATGTCTAAAGTAGAATACTATACATATTACAAAATGAAATAAATAAATAAAATAACTCAGGTCACAGGATGCTAGCAAATTAGCAAGACAAGAATATTTCGGGAGCCTTTTTCTCACATTTACATAATGCAGCATTTTGTATGCAAAAGAAAGAAAACATGACTAAAACAAAATATGTGATTTAACATTCATGACCCTGCTATCCATGGGTCATGACTTCAAAAAACAATGACTAAAATATGTGACTTAACATTCATGATCTTGCTATCCATGGGTCATGACTTCAAAAAACAATGACGATTTTTTTTGCCAAAAGGCATGCTATACTTGCAGAATATGACGGCATTCCCTACAACCCTCGCTCAGTTGCTTACATACTTTCATATCAACAAGGAAGTGCCAACACTGAATAGCTTAAATGCAATCGCCTAGGCAAACAAGTGCCAACGAGATTATTTTAGCCATAGCATTCTTGCAAATCTCAACACTACGCCAATTCAGATAACTTACAGCAAGCATAATCAGATATGCCAAAGGCCAGCCAGTTGTTACTTAGCAAAATTATTTCTTTTGCGCAAGTTTGTAACATTCTTAACCTATCATGTCTGCACTTCCAGTTATACATTATCAAAAGAAACACTACATGCTGTCAAGAGGCAGGCTAATATATAACATACCTATTAACTGCCCGATGCTCCAGCTCAAGGTCAATTTTCCTCCAGTCTTTTCCTTTCTCCTGCAGCACCACTTCCCGTGGTTTGGCATCACCGAATGGATTTACCTTTGGCCGTGCTCTTGGTGCTCCCTCACTCCCAACTGCGGAGACCTGTGATCCAGGGCTTCCAGGGCGGGAGGAATGTGCGCTGTTCGGCCTACTGGAGTGCGAGCTAGTAGGCCGACTGGTTTTTTTCTCAATCTCCCCCTCCATCTTCCTCCAATCAAGGCCCTTCTCAGCCAGCACCTCCTCACGGGGCTTAGCAGCCCCGAAGGGGCTTGGTCTGCTGCGTGCGACCTCAGCAGCTGGCACAGGAGTGGCTGAGGGATCACGCTTTGGTGGATTGAGGTTGAGGCGCGGCCTATCACCATTGTTGGTCATAGGGGCAGGGACAGCACCACGGACCCAGCGATCAGAGTCAGATGGCCCCGGTGAGTCACGGAAACCACCACCAGATGATTCGCGGAAACCACCACCAGATGATTCACGGAAACCACCGCCAGATGATTCACGGAAACCGCCGCCGGTTCCAAGGCTGGGGTAGCGCGACGGGAGTGGCTTCTTGTCGCGCGACCAGTTGTCGATGTCATCAGAGCGGCCGAGCGGAGACGGGCCACTGAGCCTATCACGCCGGCCAGAGTCGGTGGGAGCCGGCGAGAAACTCTTGTTCTTGCCCCAGTTGTCCGACTCGTCGGCGCGGGAGGGCATGTCGAGATCCGAATCCCTGCTGGACCGGCGGTCGTCGTCGAATCCGCCACCGCGCGGCTCCCTGTCGCCGCCATAGGAGCGGAACCCGCGGGATCGGTCCAGCTCGTCCTCCGAGCGCTCCCTCGGGCCGGTGGGGAGCATCATCATCTCCTGCGGGGTGAGGCCCTTGGGCTCGGCGGGGGCGACGCGGCGAGGCGCGCCGGCCGCGCCGTAGGTGGTGAACTCGGAGAGCGAGAGGGTGGTGCCCTTCTTCTTCTTCTGCTTGCCGCCGCCGGCGACGACGGCCTCCTTGAGGCTGGGGAAGCTGGCGGCGCCGCCCGCGGCGGCGGGCGGGTCGGGCGCGGGGAAGGCCGCGGCGTGCTCGCGCTCCTCGTCCTCGCGCTCAGCGTCGAGCGCCCAGGCGCCGACGCCGCCCCAGGGCTTGGCCATGGCGTCGGCTTCGCGCTGCTGCTGCGAGATCTAGGGTTGGGTCGGTGCTCGGGAGCGAACAATCGAGGGGCGATTCGTTTGGGGTGCGTTGTTGGGTTGGGTGGGTCTGCGCTGGGGGTTGGCTGTGCTTTTGATTCTGACGGGAGGCCGTCGTGACCCACTCGTGGACGGTCGTGACTCCGCCGTCAGATCAAACTCGGCTTTCCTCTGCTCTCTCCTGTCTGTATACGGCAAGGAAAAAACTACGTAAAAAGTGTCCAATGCGTAATCTGAAAAATCTCGTGATTTCCGTATATAAATTTTAAAATTACTTATTACTATCAATTTATCTAATTCACATCTAGATGTTTTTTTAAGGATGTCACGTTTAAGCTCCCACAAGTATATAATGTAGCAACAAGAAACAAAAAAAATAGAACAAAAAAAATAGACCACAACAGAGTGGTCCACTCTGCATTGTATATTTGTGAGAGCTTAGATGTGACATCCTTAAAACCATCTAGATGTGAATTAGACAAACTGATTACTATATACCAAGTTTTTTTTAAACCTGGTCTACTATTCATCAACTATCAAGGTAGTATAACAAACATCATAAGTAAAAATTGCATCCAAATCCGTAGATCACCTAGCAACGACTTGAGCACTGGAGCGAGCTGAAGGCGCGCCGCCGTCGTCACCCCTCCATCACCGGAGTCACGCAAACCTTGTTATAGCAGACAGTCGGAAAAACCGTCGTGCTAAGGCCTCGGCTCCAACCTGTCGATACACGAACAAAGATGAACGAAGCTCGGATCCAAGCGAATCCGGTAAAGACAAACCTCAGCATGCCCTCCGACGATGGTAGAAGCATCATCTGGACGGGGCTAGGCGGGGATAACCTTATTCCATTTTCAGGGAGCTGTCGCGCGCCTCGTCTTCCTGGGCGGGACACACGCCCTACCAGAACTCAAAAGAAACACCTAAAAACGAAGCCCTCCCGCCGATAAGGACCGGGATCCACCACTCCTCCATGGTTGTAAGGCCATAGCAGACGAGGCAGTCTGACGGCTGCGCGGCGAGAGGCATCAGAAAACTTAGGATGGGTGCCCCGGCAAAGGGGTGCATGTATGCGATCTAACGAGTTATTTCGAGTTTCTTTGTTTGAAAAAGGATCCAAATCTATTGCAAAGCATTTCAATCAAAGATAATAAAAGTTACATCGAGATTCCGAGATCACCAATGACCACTATTGTCGCCAGAATGAGCCTTCGACATTATTGTCGCTCCCCTGCCAGAGCCGGCTTGACCTTGTCGATGACAGTCGGGAAATCTTCATGCACGTGCCCTAAGGACCAGCGCCCTGAAGCAGTAGTCGTCTCCGTTGAACCTTTGAATATATATCTGAAGCACATGACACTAAATCTCGCCCACGATGAGAAACCCTAACCTCAGTGCCCCAAGGAGACGACGGGAATCTACGGCGGAGCTCCATCGACTACGTCCAGATGGACGAACTCGAGGAGGATCGGAGCTTGAAAGACAAACTAGATGATGAAGCGCCGCCATCCGCCAAGTGTGCATCTGCGAGGACTAAAAAACCCAACCTAACCTACTAGCCGGAGTGGCAGATAGAGGAGAGACGAATCCATGAGCTCGTCGGCGAAGCCTCGAGAGGAGAGTTTTTGTCGTGGAGGCTACAGGTAATTGATAAAGTCCCAGACTGCTGCAGGCAAGACAACCCGGCACTTGGGGCTACACTATCAAGCTATTTTTATGCAAAGCACCAAGTCATCATGAAGTGATAAACTCGGTGCTTGGAGGCTACAGGTAATATAGACATAGAGGAGGAATGCACCTCATGATTTTTATTCATCAGGGCCACCAGCCCCACCTTCAACCTCTCAGTTTTGAGCGAGTCGTGTCTCATATTCTTAATGGAGGCTAGCAAAGTTTATCTCCTCCAAGCTATTCATAGAAGGCCCAGCCGGCTCAACATCAGACTGGTTTTTATTCCCAATATTTTCATCAAGATGAAGCACTAGAAACCGACTCAACATCAGATGGATTATTGTTCCCAAAATTTTCATCAAACCGAAGCACTAGGACCCGGCTCAACGTCAGATGGGTTATTGTTCCCAATTTTGCTTGCTAGGAAACAACGTCAGCATGTTGATTGTGAAGCCGGCCTCTTGATATGACAAAGATGTTGGGGAACGTAGTAATTTCAAAAAAAATCCTATGCACACGCAAAATCATGGTGATGCATAGCAACGAGAGGGGAGAGTGTCGTCTACGTACCCTCGTAGACCGTAAGCGGAAGCGTTATGACAACGCGGTTGGTGTAGTCGTACGTCTTCACGATTGACCGATCCTCAGTACCGAACGTATGGCACCTCCGCGTTCAGCACACGTTCAGCTCGGTGACGTCCCGTGAACTCACGATCCAGTAGAGCTTCGGGGAACATCTTTGTCAGCACGACGGCGTGGTGACGGTGTTGATGAAGTTACCGACGCAGGGCTTCGCCTAAGCACCGCTACGATATGACCGAGGTGGATTATGGTGGAGGGGGCACCGCACACGGCTAAGAGATCAATGATTAATTGTTGTGTCCTTGGGGTGCGCCCCTGCCCCCGTATATAAAGGAGCTAGGGGGAGACGGCCGGCCAACGACGAGGGCGTGCCAAGGGGGAGTCCTACTCCCATCGGGAGTAGGACTCCTTCTTTCCTAGTAGGAGTAGGAGAAGGGGGAAGGGAAGGAGAGAGGAGGAAGGAAAGGGGGGCGCCCCCCCCCTCCTTGTCCAATTCGGACTAGAGGGGGAGGGGGCGCGCGGCCTGCCCTGGCCGCCCTCCTCTTCTCCACTAAGGCCCAATAGGCCCATTATACTCCCCGGGGGGTTCCGGTAACCCCCCGATACTCCGGTATATGTCCGAAACCTCCCGAAACACTTCCGGTGTCCGAACATAGTCGTCCAATATATCTATCTTTACGTCTCGACCATTTTGAGACTCCTCGTCATGTCCGTGATCATATCCGGGACTCCTAACTACCTTCGTTACATCAAAACACAAAAACTCATAATACCGATCGTCACAGAACTTTAAGCGTGCGGACCCTACGGGTTCGAGAACTATGTAGACATGACCGAGACACGTCTCCGGTCAATAACCAATAGCGGAACCTGGATGCTCATATTGGTTCCTACATATTCTACGAAGATCTTTATTAGTCAAACCGCATAACAACATACGTTGTTCCCTTTGTCATCGGAATGTTACTTGCCCAAGATTCGATCGTCGGTATCTCAATACCTAGTTCAATCTCGTTACCGGCAAGTTTCTTTACTCGTTCTGTAATACATCATCCCGCAACTAACTCATTAGTTGCATTGCTTGCAAGGCTTATAGTGATGTGTATTACCGAGAGGGCCCGGAGATACCTCTCCGACAATCGGAGTGACAAATCCTAATCTTGATCTATGCCAACTCAACAAGTACCATCGGAGACACCTGTAGAGCACCTTTATAATCACTCAGTTATGTTGTGACGTTTGGTAGCACACAAAGTGTTCCTCCGGTATTCGGGAGTTGCATAATCTCATAGTCATAGGAACATGTATAAGTCATGAAGAAAGCAATAGCAATATACTAAACGATCAAATGCTAAGCTAACGGAATGGGTCAAGTCAATCACATCATTCTCTTAATGATGTGATCCCGTTAATCAAATGACAACTCATGTCTATGGCTAGGAAACTTAACCATCTTTGATTCAACGAGCTAGTCAAGTAGAGGCATACTAGTGACACTCTGTTTGTCTATGTATTCACACATGTATCAAGTTTTCGGTTAATACAATTCTAGCATGAATAATAAACATTTATCTTGAAATAAGGAAATAAATAATAACTTTATTATTGCCTCTAGGGCATATTTCCTTCAGTCTCCCACTTGCACTAGAGTCAATAATCTAGTTCACATCGCCATGTGATTTAACACCAATAGTTCACATCACCATGTGATTAACACCCATAGTTCACATCGTCATGTGACCAACACCCAAAGGGTTTACAAGAGTCAATAATCTAGTTCACATTGCTATGTGATTAACACCCAAAGAGTACTAAGATGTGATCATGTTTTGCTTGTGAGAGAAGTTTAGTCAACGGGTCTGCCACATTCAGATCCGTATGTATTTTGCAATTTTCTATGTCAACAATGCTCTGCTCGGAGCTACTCTAGCTAATTGCTCCCACTTTCAATATGTATCCAGATTGTGACTTAGAGTCATGTGGATCAGTGTCAAAACTTGCATCAACGTAACCCTTTACGACGAACCTTTTGCCACCTCCATAATCGAGAAACATATCCTTATTCCACTAAGGATAATGTTGACCGCTGTCCAGTGATCTACTCCTAGATCACTATTGTACTCCCTTGCTAAACTCAGTGTAGGGTATACAATAGATCTGGTACACAGCATGGCATACTTTATAGAACCTACGGCTGAGGCATAGGGAATGACTTTCATTCTCTTTCTATCTTCTGCCGTGGTCGGGCTTTGAGTCTTACTCAATTTCACACCTTGTAACACAGGCAAGAATTCTTTCTTTGACTGTTCCATTTTGAACTACTTCAAAATCTTGTCAAGGTATGTACTCATTGAAAAAACTTATCAAGTGTCTTTATCTATCTCTATAGATCTTGATGCTCGATATGTAAGCAGTTTCACCGAGGTCTTTCTTTGAAAAACTCCTTTCAAATACTCCTTTATGCTTTCCAGAAAATTCTACATTATTTCCGATCAACAATATTTCATTCACATATATTTATCAGAAATGTTGTAGTGCTCCCACTCACTTTCTTGTAAATACAGGCTTCACCGCAAGTCTATATAAAACTATATGCTTTGATCACACTATCAAAACGTTTATTTCAACTCCGAGATGCTTGCACAGTGCATAGATGGATCGTTGGAGCTTGCACATTTTGTTAGCACCTTTAGGATCGATAAAACCTTCTGGTTGCATCATATACAACTCTTCTTTAATAAATCCATTAAGGAATGTAGTTTTTACATCCATTTGCCAGATTTCATAAAATGTGGCAATTTGCTAACATGATTCGGACAGACTTAAGTATCGCTACGAGTGAGAAAATCTCATTGTGGTCAACACCTTGAACTTTGTCAAAACCTTTTTTGACAAGTCTAGCTTAGATAGTAACACTACTATCAGCGTCCGTCTTCCTCTTGAAGATCCATTTATTTTCTATGGCTTGCCGATCATCGGGCAAATCAACCAAAGTCCATACTTTGTTCTCATACATGGATCCCTCTCAGATTTCATGGCCTCAAGCCATTTCGCGGAATCTGGGCTCATCATCGCTTCCTCATAGTTCGTAGGTTCGTCATGGTCAAGTAACATGACCTCCAGAACAGGATTACCGTACCACTCTGGTGCGGATCTCACTCTGGTTGACCTACGAGGTTTCGGTAGTAACTTGATCTGAAGTTACATGATCATCATCATTAGCTTCCTCACTAATTGGTGTAGGAGTCACAGGAACAGATTTCTGTGATGAACTACTTTCCAATAAGGGAGCAGGTACAGTTACCTCATCAAGTTCTACTTTCCTCCCACTCACTTCTTTCGAGAGAAACTCCTTCTCTAGAAAGGATCCATTCTTAGCAACGAATGTCTTGCCTTCGGATCTGTGATAGAAGGTGTACCCAACTATCTCCTTTGGGTATCCTATGAAGACACATTTCTCCGATTTGGGTTTGAGCTTATGAGGATGAAACTTTTTCACATAAGCATCGCAACCCCAAACTTTAAGAAATGACAACTTTGGTTTCTTGCCAAACCACAGTTCATATGGTGTCGTCTCAACGGATTTAGATGGTGCCCTATTTAACGTGAATGCAGCTGTCTCTAATGCATAATCCCAGAACGATAGTGGTAAATCGGTAAGAGACATGATAGATTGTACCATATCTAATAAAGCACGGTTACGATGTTCGGACACACCATTACGCTGTGGTGTTCCAGGTGGCGTGAGTTGCGAAACTATTCCGCATTGTTTCAAATGAAGACCAAACTCGTAACTCAAATATTCTCCTCCACGAAATTATATGAACTTTTCAAATGTTTTAGACTTTTGTTTCATCAAGTAGATATACCCATATCTGCTCAAATCATCTGTGAAGGTCAAAAAATAACGATACCTGCCGCGAGCCTCAACACTCATTGGATCGCATACATCAGTATGTATTATTTTCAATAAGTCAGTTGCTCGCTCCATTGTTCCGGATAACGGAGTCTTAGTCATCTTGCCCATAAGGCATGGTTCGCAAGCATCAAGTCATTCATAATCAAGTGATTCCAAAATTCCATCAGCATGGAGTTTCTTCATGCGCTTTACACCAATATGACCTAAACGGCAGTGCCACAAATAAGTTGCACTATCATTATTAACTTTGCATCTTTTGGTTTCAATATTATGAATATGTGTATCACTACGATCGAGTTCCAACAAACCATTTTCATTGGGTGTATGACCATAGAAGGTTTTATTCATGTAAACAGAACAGCAATTATTCTCTAACTTAAATGAATAACCGTATTGCAATAAACATGATCAAATCGTATTCATGCTCAACACAAACACCAAATAACACTTATTTAGGTTCAACACTAATCCCGAAAGTATAGGGAGTGTGCGATGATGATCATATCAATCTTGGAACTACTTCCAACACACATCGTCACCTCGCCCTTAACTAGTTTCTGTTCATTCTGCAACTCCCATTTCGAGTTACTACTCTTAGCAACTGAAACAGTATCAAATGCCGAGGGGTTGCTATAAACACTAGTAAAGTACACATCAATAACATGTATATCCAATATACCTTTGTTCACTTTGCCATCCTTCTTATCCGCGAAGTATCTAGGGCAGTTCCACTTCCAGTGACCATTTCCTTTGCAGTAGAAGCACTCAGTTTCAGGCTTGGGTCTAGTTTTAGGCTTTTTCACGGGAGCAGCAACTTGCTTGTCGTTCCTTTTGAAGTTCCCCTTCTTCCATTTGCCCTTTTCTTAAAACTAGTGGTCTTGTCAACCATCAACACTTGATGCTTTTCTTGATTTCTACCTTCGTCGATTTCAGCATCACGAAGAGCTTGGGAATCGTTTCCGTCATCCCTTGCATATTATAGTTCATCACGAAGTTCTAGTAACTTGGTGATAGTGACTATAGAACTCTTGTCGATCACTATCTTATCTGGAAGATTAACTCCCACTTGATTCAAGTGATTGTAGTACTCAGACATTCTGAGCACATGCTCACTAGCTGAGTTATTCTCCTCCATCTTGTAGGCAAAGTACTGTCAGAGGTCTCATACCTCTTGACACGGGAATGAGTATGAAATACCAATTTCAACTCTTGGAACATCTTATATGCTCCATTGCGTTCAAAACATTTTTGAAGTCTCGGTTCTAAGCCTTAAAGCATGGTGCACTAAACTATCAAGTAGTCATCATATCGAGCTT
Organism: Triticum aestivum; assembly: GCF_018294505.1. Classification (NCBI taxonomy): domain Eukaryota; kingdom Viridiplantae; phylum Streptophyta; class Magnoliopsida; order Poales; family Poaceae; genus Triticum; species Triticum aestivum. Next base: position 432,759,793 of record NC_057799.1, on the reverse strand, counting down.
GCCAAACGTTCATAACGTCTGCATCTGCTCCTGCAATCGATCTGTCACCTAGCGGTGCATCAAGAACATAATTCTTCTGTGCAACAATGAGAATAATCCTCAGATCACGGACCAAGTCCGCATCATTGCTACTAACATATTTCAACATAGTTTTTCTCTAGGAACATATCAAAATAAACAGGGAGGAACATCGCGAGCTATTGATCTACAACATAGTTATGCAAATACTATCAGGACTAAGTTCATGATAAATTAAAGTTCAATTAATCATATTACTTAAGAACTCCCACTTAGATAGACATCTCTCTTATCATCTAAGTGATCACGTGATCCAAATAAACTAAACCATAACCGATCATCACGTGAAATGGAGTAGTTTTCAATGGTGAACATCACTATGTTCATCATATCTACTATATGATTCACGTTCGACCTTTCAGTCTCAGTGTTCCGAGGCCATATCTGCATATGCTAGGCTCGTCAAGTTTAAACTGAGTATTTCTGCGTGTGCAAAACTGGCTTGCACCCGTTGTATGTGAATGTAGAGCTTATCACACCCAATCATCACGTGGTGTCCCGGCACGATGAACTTTGGCAACGGTGCATACTCAGGGAGAACACTTGTACCTTGAAATTTAGTGAGAGATCATCTTATAATGCTACCGTCAATCAAAGCAGAATAAGATGCATAAAGGATAAACATCACATGCAATCAATATAGGTGATATGATATAGCCATCATCATCTTGTGCCTTTGATCTCCATCTCCAAAGCACCGTCATGATCACCATTGTCACCAGCGTGACACCTTGATCTCCATCGTAGCATCGTTGTCGTCTCGCCAACTATTGCTTCTACGACTATCGCTACCGCTTAGTGATAAAGTAAAGCAATTACAGGGCGATTGCATTGCATACAATAAAGCGACAACCATATGGCTCCTGCCAGTTGCCGATAACTCTGTTACAAAACATGATCATCTCATACAATAAAATATAGCATCATGTCTTGACCATATCACATCACAACATGCCCTGCAAAAACAAGTTAGACGTCCTCTACTTTGTTGTTGCAAGTTTTACGTGGCTGCTACGGGCTAAGCAAGAACCGTTCTTACCTACGCATCAAAACCACAACGATAGTTCCTCAAGTTAGTGATGTTTTAACCTTCTCAAGGACCGGGCGTAGTCACACTTGGTTCAACTAAAGTTGGAGAAACTGACACCCGCCAGCCACCTATGTGCAAAGCACGTCGGTAGAACCAGTCTCGCGTAAGTGTACGCGTAATGTCGGTCCGGGCCGCTTCATCCAACAATACCGCCGAACCAAAGTATGACATGCTGGTAAGCAGTATGACTTGTTGATACGTCTCCGTCGTATCTATAACTTTTGATTGTTCCATGCCAATATTATACAACTTTCATATACTTTTGGCAACTTTTTATACTATTTTTGGGACTAACATATTGATCCAGTGCCCAGTGACAGTTCCTGTTTGTTGCATGTTTTTTGTTTCACAGAAAATCCATATCAAACGGAGTCCAAACGGGATAAAAACTGACGGAGATTTTTTTTGGAATATTTGTGATTTTTGGGAAGAAGAATCAACGCGATACGATGCCCGAGGGGGCCACGAGGCAGGGGGGCGCGCCCCGGGGGTCAGGCGTGCCCTGGACCCTCATGGCCACCCCGTAAGGCGGTTGGAGCCCTTCTTTCGCCGCAAGAAAGCTAATTTCCGGATAGAGATCGTGTCCAAAAGTTATGGATCTCCGGTTATAAAAGAAACGGTGAAAGGGCAGAATCCAGAGCGCAGAAATAGAGAGAGACAGAGAGACAGATCCAATCTCGGAGGGGCTCTCGCCCTCCCACGCCATGGAGACCATGGACCAGAGGGGAAACCCTTCTCCCATCTAGGGAGAAGGTCAAGGAAGAAGAAGAAGGAGGGGGGCTCTCTCCCCCTCGCTTCCGGTGGCGCCGGAGTGCCACCAGGGGCCATCATCATCACCGCGATCTACACCAACACCTCCATCATCTTCACCAACATCTCCATCACCTTCCCCCATCTATCTACAGCGGTCCACTCTCCCGCAACCCGCTGTACCCTCTACTTGAACATGGTGCTTTATGCTTCATATTATTATCCAATGATGTGTTGCCATCCTATGATGTGTGAGTAGATTTTCGTTGTCCTTTCGGTGATCGGTGAATTGCTATGATTGGTTTAATTTGCTTGTGGTTATGTTGCTGTCCTTTGGTACCCATCATATGAGCGTGCGCGTGGATCACACCATAGGGTTAGTTGTATGTTGATAGGACTATGTATTGGAGGGCAAGAGTGACAGAAGCTTCAACCTAGCATAGAAATTGATGCATACGGGATTGAAGGGGGACCAATATATCTTAATGCTATGGTTGGGTTTTACCTTAATGAACGTTAGTAGTTGCGGATGCTTGCTAATAGTTCCAATCATAAGTGCATAGATCCAAGTCAGGGATGACATGCTAGAAGTGGCCTCTCCCACATAAAACTTGCTATCGGTCTAGTAACGTAGTCAATTGCTTAGGGACAATTTCGCAACTCCTACCACCACTTTTCCACACTCGCTATACTAACTTTATTGCTTCTTTATCTAAACAGCCCCTACTTTTTATTTACGCGCTCTTTATTATCTTGCAAACCTATCCAAAAACACCTACAAAGTACTTCTAGTTTCATACTTGTTCTAGGTAAAGCGAACGTTAAGCGTGCGTAGAGTTGTATCGGTGGTCGATAGATTTGAGGGAATATTTGTTCTACCTTTAGCTCCTCTTTGGGTTCGACACTCTTACTTATCGAAAGAGGCTACAATTGATCCCCTATACTTGTGGGTTATCAAGACCTTTTTCTGGCGCCGTTGCCGGGGAGTTATAGCGTGGGATGAATATTCTCGTGTGTGCTTGTTTCCTTTATCACTAAGTAATTTTATTTGCTGTTCTTAGTTGTTCTCTATCTTTAGTTATGGATATGGAACACGAAATACCAAAAAAATAGGTTTACTTGCTACTCATGGAGATGGGGAACCTCCTAAAACCCTCGATGCTCATTATGTGAAAGATATTATGTACTACTTTGATAATCCCGAGAAAACCCCATTCAATTTTGTAATGGGAGACACGTTGGATCGACGTGAATACTTTAGGGATTATCGCTTGACTCAAAAAGGGAAACTATTATGGGATCAAATTTATATGTTGAAGTGGTATGCTAGGCAACTATGCTTGAGATATGATTATACTTGTTGCTCTAGGATGAAGGCTCCACACCTTCCCTTTTCATGCAAATTTAATGATAATGAAACCTTGGCTTCTTATGCTAGAGGTATATATGATTACTATGATGTGGAACGAATAGAAGAGTTTGTTGCTTTTAAGGGTGCATGTGAAATTGAATCTTTGTTTAAAGAATTTGAAGATTTTGATGATTCAGTTTATAGACCTGAAAATTTAGCTATCCTTAAATATTGCCATGAGAATTATGAATACAATGCCGATATTGATGCGTTTGTTGAGAAAGTCTCCGCTGTCCAAGAAGAGACTAATATTTTGCAGGAGTATATGGAAGAAGAAATTAATGACATTGTGAGCTCTTTAGATGAAAAAGATGAGGAGGAGAGCGAAGAACAAAAGGAGGAAGAGCGGATTAGCTACCCGTGCCCACCTTCTAATGAGAGTAACTCTTCAACTCATACATTGTTTAATTACCCTTCGTGCTTACCGAAGGATGATTGCTATGATGATTGTTATGATCCCGTTGATTCCTTTGAAATATCCCTCTTTGATGATGCTTGCTATGCCTGTGGCCAAGATGCCAATATGAATTATGCTTATGGAGATGAACTTGCTATTATTCCTTATGTTAAACATGGAATTGTTGTTATTGCACCCACGCATGATAGTCCTATTATCTTTTTGAATTATCCCGACTACACTATATCGGAGAAGTTTGCCCTTATTACGGATTATATTGATGGGTTGCATTTTCCTACTACACATGATGATTTTGATAGATATAATATGCATGTGCTTGCTGCTCCTACTTGCAATTATTATGAGAGAGGAACTACATCTCCGCCTCTCCATGTTTCCAATATGATAAAATTGCAAAAAACTGTTTATACTATGCATTGGCCTTTACTTTGTGTGCATGAATTGTTCTTTTATGACATGCCGATGCATAGGAAGAGAGTTAGACTTCGTTGTTGCATGATATATGTTACTTTGTGCTCACTACTAAATTACAAATCATTGTTAATTAAAATTGGCTTCGATATACCTTGGGATCCGGGTGGATTCATTACTTGAGCACTATATGCCTAGCTTAATGGCTTTCAAGAAAGCGCTGTCAGGGAGACAACCCGGAAGTTTTAGAGAGTCATTTATTTCTGTTGAGTGTATAGTTTTAAACAAAAAAATAAAGAGGGGAACCCAAAACTTTTTCAAAAAGGAAAGTGAAAGTGAGAGAGACAAGCATGGTTGAAGTGGGGGAGCTCCTTGAACTTTGTTCATGCTCACGGAAACTTTGTGAATCTTGATTACAGAAACTTTAAAAAAAAAATTACACCCTTGTACAATTCCATTTTATTATAAAAATAACGTGCCAAGGTTTGCCTTTAGGATGTTTTAGATTACTTGTTGGTTTGTGTGGTGCAGGACAGAAACTTTGGCTGTAGTGTGCGATTTTACATTTTTTACTGGAACGTCAAACGGTTCTGATTATTTTTTCACTGTCTTTCTATACAAATTTTTTATTTTTCCTAATTTTGGAAGAATTTTTGGAGTACCATAGGTACGGTGAATGTTCAGATTATTACAGACTGTTCTGTTTTAGACAGATTCTGTTTTTCATGCATAGTTTGCTTGTTTTGATGAAACTATCGATTTATATCAGTGGATTAAGCCATGGAGAAGTTATATTACAGTAGCTACAATGCAAAAACAAAATATGAATTGGTTTGCAACAGTACTTAGAGTAATGATTTGCTTTATTATACTAATGGATCTTACCGAGCTTTCTGTTGAGTTTTATGTGGATGAAGTATTCGAAGATCGAGGATGTCTCGATATGAGGATAAGGAGGAGAGGCAAGAGCTCAAGCTTGGGGATGCCCAAGGCACCCCAAGTAAATATTCAGGGAGACTCAAGCGTCTAAGCTTGGGGATGCCCCAGAAGGCATCCCATCTTTCTTCAACAAGTATCGGTATGTTTTCGGATTCGTTTCATTCATGCGATATGTGCAAATCTTGGAGCGTCTTTTTCATTTAGTTTTCATTTTTCTTTTATGCACCATGCTGGTATGAGATAGTCCTTGGTTGATTTATAGAATGCTCTTTGCACTTCACTTATATCTTGAGTATGGCTTTATAGAATGCTTCATGTGCTTCACTTATATCATTTGAAGTTTGGATTGCCTGTTTCTCTTCACATAGAAAACCGCCATTTGTAGAATGCTATTTTGCTTCAATTATATTTGTTAGAGCGTGGGCATATCTTTTGTAGAAAGAATTAAGCTCTCTTGCTTCACTTATATCTATTTAGAGAGATGACAGGAATTGGTCATTCACATGGTTAGTCATAAAATCCTACACAAAACTTGTAGATCACTGAATATGATATGTTTGATTCCTTGCAATAGTTTTGCGATATAAAGGTGGTGATATTAGATTCGTGCTAGTTGAGTAATTGTGAAATTGAGAAATACTTGTGTTGAGGTTTGCAAGTTCCGTAGCATGCACGTATGGTGAACCGTTATGTAACGAAGTTGGAGCATGAGGTATTTATTGATTGTCTTCCTTATGAGTGGCGGTCGGGGACGAGCGATGGTCTTTTCCTACCAATCTATCCCTCTAGGGGCATGCGTAGTAGTACTTTGCTTTGAGGGCTAATAAACTTTTGCAATAAGTATATGAGTTCTTTATGACTAATGTGAGTCCATGGATTATACGCACTCTCAACCTTCCACAATTTTCTAGCCTCTACGGTACCGTGCATTGCCCTTTCTCGCCTTGAGAGTTGGTGCAAACTTCGCTAGTGCATCCAAACCCCGTGATATGATACGCTCTATCACACATAAACCTCCTTATATCTTCCTCAAAACAGCCACCATACCTACCTATCATGGCATTTCCATAGCCATTCTGAGATATATTGCCATGCAAATTTCCACCGTTCCGTTTATTATGACACGCTCCATCATTGTCATATTGCTTTGCATGATCATGTAGTTGACATCGTATTTGTGGCAAAGCTACCATTCATAATTTTTTCATACATGTCACTCTTGATTCATTGCATATCCCGGTACACCGCCGGAGGCATTCACATAGAGTCATATTTTGTTCTAAGTATTGAGTTGTAAGTAAGTAAAAGTGTGATGATCATCATTATTAGAGCATTGTCCCATGTGAGGAAAGGATGATGGAGACTATGATTCCCCCACAAGTCGGGATGAGATTCCGGACTAAAAAAAAGAGGCCAAAGAAAAAAAAAGATAAGGCCCAAAAAAAATGGGAGAAAAAGAGAGAAGGGACAATGTTACTATCCTTTTCCACACGTGTGCTTGAAAGTAGCACCGTGATCTTCATGATAGAGAGTCTCCTATGTTGTCACTTTCATATACTAGTGGGAATTTTTCATTATAGAACTTGGCTTGTATATTCCAATGATGGGATTCCTCAAAATGCCCTAGGTCTTCGTGAGCAAGCAAGTTGGATGCACACCCACTTAGTTTCTTTTGTTGAGCTTTCATATATTTATAGCTCTAGTGCATCCGTTGCATGGCAATCCCTACTCCTCTCATTGACATCAATTGATGGGCATCTCCATAGCCTATTGATTAGCCGCGTCAATGTGAGACTTTCTACCTTTTTGTCTTCTCACATAACCCCCGTCATTATACTTTATTCCACCCATAGTGCTATATCCATGGCTTGCGCTCATGTATTGCATAAGGGTTGAAAAGGCTGAAGCGCGTTAAAAAGTATGAACCAATTGCTCGGCTTGTCATCGGGGTTGTGCGTGATTTGAATGCTTTGTGTGGTGAAGATGGAGCATAGCCAGACTATATGATTTTGTAGGGATGAACTTTCTTTGGCTATGTTATTTTGATAAGACATAATTGCTTGGTTAGTATGCTTGAAGTATTATTGTCTTAATGTCAAAATATAGACTATTGCTTTGCATCACTCGTGTCTTAATATTCATGCCATGATTAGATATATGATCAAGATTATGCTAGGTAGCATTCCACATCAAAAATTATCTCTTTTTTATCATTTACCTACTCGAGGACAAGCAGGAATTAAGCTTGGGGATGTTGATACGTATCCGTCGTATCTATAATTTTTGATTGTTCCATGCCAATATTATACAACTTTCATATACTTTTGGCAACTTTTTATACTATTTTTGGGACTAACATATTGATCCAGTGCCAGTTCCTGTTTGTTGCATGTTTTTTGTTTCGCAGAAAATCCATATCAAACGGAGTCCAAACGGGATAAAAACTAACGGATATTTTTTTGGAATATTTGTGATTTTTGGGAAGAAGAATCAACGCGATACGATGCCCGAGGGGGCCACGAGGCAGGGGGGCGTGCCCCAGGGGGTCAGGCGAGCCCTGGACCCTCGTGGGCACCCCGTAAGGCGGTTGGAGCCCTTCTTTCGCCGCAAGAAAGCTAATTTCCGGATAGAGATTGTGTCCAAAAGTTACGGATCTCCGGTTATAAAAGAAACGGTGAAAGGGCAGAATCCAGAGCTCACAAACAGAGAGAGACAGAGAGACATATCCAATCTCGGAGGGGCTCTCGCTCCTCCCACGCCATGGAGACCATGGACCAGAGGGGAAACCTTCTCCCATCTAGGGAGAAGGTCAAGGAAGAAGAAGAAGGAGGGGGGCTCTCTCCCCCTCGCTTCCGGTAGCGCCGGAGTGCCACCGGGGGCCATCATCATCACCGCGATCTACACCAACACCTCCATCATCTTCACCAACATCTCCATCACCTTCCCTCATCTATCTACAACGGTCCACTCTCCCGCAACCCTCTGTACCCTCTACTTGAACATGGTGCTTTATGCTTCATATTATTATCCAATGATGTGTTGCCATCCTATGATGTGTGAGTAGATTTTCGTTGTCCTTTCGGTGATCGGTGAATTGCTATGATTGGTTTAATTTGCTTGTGGTTATGTTGCTGTCCTTTGGTGCCCATCATATGAGCGCGCGCGTGGATCACACCATAGGGTTAGTTGTATGTTGATAGGACTATGTATTGGAGGGCAAGAGTGACAGAAGCTTCAACCTAGCATAGAAATTGATGCATACGGGATTGAAGGGGGACCAATATATCTTAATGCTATGGTTGGGTTTTACCTTAATGAACATTAGTAGTTGCGGACGCTTGCTAATAGTTCCAATCATAAGTGCATAGATCCAAGTCAGGGATGACATGCTAGCAGTGGCCTCTCCCACATAAAACTTGCTATCGGTCTAGTAACGTAGTCAATTGCTTAGGGACAATTTCGCAACTCCTACCACCACTTTTCCACACTCGCTATACTAACTTTATTGCTTCTTTATCTAAACAGCCCCTACTTTTATTTACGCGCTCTTTATTATCTTGCAAACCTATCCAAAAACACCTACAAAGTACTTCTAGTTTCATACTTGTTCTAGGTAAAGCGAACGTTAAGCGTGCGTAGAGTTGTATCGGTGGTCGATAGAACTTGAGGGAATATTTGTTCTACCTTTAGCTCCTCGTTGGGTTCGACACTCTTACTTATCGAAAGAGGCTACAATTGATCCCCTATACTTGTGGGTTATCACTTGTATCGCCCACAACTCACTTGTGTTCTACTCGTGCAAATAACATCTACGCATAAACCTGTCTCGGATGCCACTAATGGGGAACGTAGTAATTTAAAAAAATTCCTACGCACACGCAAAATCATGGTGATGCATAGCAACGAGAGTGGTGAAGGAAATATGCCCTAGAGGCAATAATAAAGTTGTTATTTATATTTCCTTATATCATGATAAATGTTTATTATTCATGCTAGAATTGTATTAACCGGAAACTTATTACATGTGTGAATATATAGACAAACTAAGTATCACTAGTATGCCTCTACTTGACTAGCTCATTGAATCAAAGATGGTTAAATTTCCTAGCCATAGACATGAGTTGTCATTTGATTAACTGGATCAGATCATTAGAGAATGATGTGATTGACTTGACCCATTTCATTAGCTTAGCACTTGATCGTTTAGTTTACTGATGTTGCTTTCTCCATGACTTATACATGTTCCTATGACTATGAGATTATGCAACTCCTGAATACCGGAGGAACACTTTGTGTGCTATCAAACGTCACAGCGTAACTGGGTGATTATAAAGGTGCTCTACAGGTGTCTCCGATGGTGTTCCTTGAGTTGGCATAGATCGAGAATATGATTTGTCACTCCGATTGTCGGAGAGGTATCTCTAGGCCCTCTCGGTAATGCACATCACTATAAGCCTTGCAAGCAATGTGACTAATGAGTTAGTTACAGGACGATGCACTACAGAACGAGTAAAGAGACTTGCCGGTAATGAGATTGAGCTAGGTATTGAGATACCGACGATCGAATCTCGGGCAAGTAACATACCGATGACAAAGGGAACAACGTATGTTATTATGCGGTTTGACCGATAAAGATCTTCGTTGAATATGTAGGAGCCAATATGAGCATCCAGGTTCCGCTATTGGTTATTGACCAAAGACGTGTCTCGGTCATGTCTACATAGTTCTCGAACCCGTAGGGCCCGCACGCTTAAAGTTCGGTGACGATAGGTATTATGAGTTTTTGTGTTTTGATGTATCGAAGGTAGTTCAGAGTCCCGGATATGATCACAGACATGACGAGGAGTCTCAAAATGGTCGAGACGTAAAGATCGATATATTGGACGACTATGTTTGGACACCGGAAGTGTTTAGGGAGGTTTCGGACATATACCGGAGTACCGGGGGGTTACTGGAACCCCCCGGGGAGTATATTGGGCCTAATGGGCCCTAGTGGGAGAAGAGGAGGGGCGGCCAGGGCAGCCGCGCGCCCCCTCCCCCTCTAGTACGAATTGGACAAGGAGGGGGGGCGGCGCCCCCTTTCCTTCTCACCTTCTCTCCCTTCCTTCTCCTCTCCTACTCCTACTTGGAAGGACAAGGAGGGGGGCGATGCTTAAGTTTTTGCGAATCATGTTAGCAATTGCCGCATTTTATGATTATGAAATTTGGCAAATGGATGTCAAAACTGCATTCCTGAATGGTTTTCTGGAAGAAGAGTTGTATATGATGCAACCTGAAGGTTTTATCGATCCAAAGGGTGCTAACAAAGTGTGCAAGCTCCAGCGATCCATTTATGGACTGGTGCAAGCCTCTCGGAGTTGGAATAAACATTTTGATAGTAGACCGTAAGCGGAAGCATTATGACAACGCGGTTGATATAATCATAAAATGCGGCAATTCCTACTCCTTCCAAGTAGGAGTAGGACAGGAGAAGGAAGGGAGAGAAGGAGAGAAGGAAAGGGGGGCGCCCCCCTTGTCCAATTCGGACTAGAGGGGGAGGGGGCATGCGGCCTGCCCTGGCCGCCCCTCCTCTTCTCCACTAAGGCCCAATAGGCCCATCATACTCCCCGGGGGGTTCCGGTAACCCCCCGGTACTCCGGTATATGCCCGAAACCTCCCGAAACACTTCTGGTGTCCGAACATAGTCGTCCAATATATCGATCTTTACGTCTCGACCATTTCGAGACTCCTCGTCATGTCCGTGATCATATCTGGGACTCCGAACTACCTTCGGTACATCAAAACACAAAAACTCATAATACCGATCGTCACAGAACTTTAAGCGTGCAGACCCTACGGGTTCGAGAACTATGTAGACATGATCGAGACACGTCACCGGTCAATAACCAATAGCGGAACCTGGATGCTCATATTGGTTCCTACATATTCTACGATGATCGTTATCGGTCAAATCGCATAACAACATACGTTGTTCCCTTTGTCATCGGAATGTTACTTGCCCGAGATTCGATCGTCGGTATCTCAATACCTAGTTCAATCTCGTTACCGGCAAGTTTCTTTACTCGTTCCATAATACATCATCCCGCAACTAACTCATTAGTTGCATTGCTTGCAAGGCTTATAGTGATGTGTATTACCGAGAGGGCCCAGAGATACCTCTCCGACAATCGGAGTGAAAAATCCTAATCTTGATCTATGCCAACTCAAAAAGTACCATCGGAGACACTGATAACCCACAAGTATATATAGGGGATCGCAACAGTTTTCGAGGGTAGAGTATTCAACCCAAATTTATTGATTCAACACAAGGGGAGCCAAAGAATATTCTCAAGTATTAGCAGTTGAGTTGTCAATTCAACCACACCTGGATAACTTAATATCTGCAGCAAAGTATTTAGTAGCAAAGTAATATGGAAGTAACGGTAACGATAGCAAAAGTAATATTTTTGGGTTTTGTAGTGATTGTAACAGTAGCAACGGAAAAGTAAATAAGCGAAGAACAATATGTGAAAAGCTCGTAGGCATTGGATCGGTGATGGAGAATTATGCCGGATGCATTTCATCATGTAACAATCATAACATAGGGTGACACAGAACTAGCTCCAATTCATCAATGTAATGTAGGCATGTATTCCAAATATAGTCATACGTGCTTATGGAAAAGAACTTGCATGACATCTGTTGTCCTACCCTCCCGTGGCAGCGGGGTCCTAACGGAAACTAAGGGATATTAAGGCCTCCTTTTAATAGAGTACCGGACCAAAGCATTAACACATAGTGAATACATGAACTCCTCAAACTATGGTCATCACCGGGAGTGGTCCCGATTATTGTCACTTCGGGGTTGCCGGATCATAACACATAGTAGGTGACTATAGACTTTCAAGATAGGATCAAGAACTCACATATATTCATGAAAACATAATAGGTTCAGATCTGAAATCATGGCACTCGGGCCCTAGTTACAAGCATTAAGCATAGCAAAGTCATAGCAACATCAATCTCAAAACACAGTGGATACTAGGGATCAAGCCCTAACAAAACTAACTCGATTACATGATAAATCTCATCCAACGCATCACCGTACAGCAAGCCTACGATGGAATTACTCATGCATGACGGTGAGCATCATGAAATTGGTGATGGAGGATGGTTGATGATGATGACGGCGACGGATTCCCCTCTCCGGAGCCCCGAACGGACTCCAGATCAGCCCTCCCGAGAGAGTTTAGGGCTTGGCGGCGGCTCCATATCGTAAAACGCGATGAATCTTTCTCTCTGATTTTTTTCTCCCCGAACACGAATATATGGAGTTGGAGTTAAGGTCGGTGGAGCTCGAGGGGCCCACGAGGCAGGGGCGCGCGCCCAGGGGGCATGCGCGCCCCCCACCCTCGTGGACAGGTGGTGGGCCCCCTGGCCTTGATTCTTTCGCCAATATTTTTAATATTTTCCAAAAATAAGTTCCGTGGAGTTTCAGGTCATTCCGAGAACTTTTGTTTCTGCACATAAATAACACCATGGCAATACTGCTGAAAACAGCGTCTGTCCAGGTTAGTTCCATTCAAATCATGCAAGTTAGAGTCCAAAACAAGGGCAAAAGTGTTTGGAAAAGTAGATACGACGGAGACATATCAACTCCCCCAAACTTAAACCTTTGCTTGTCCTCAAGCAATTCAGTTGACAAACTGAAAGTGATAAATAAAAACTTTTACAAACTCTGTTTGCTCTTGTTGTTGTAAATATGTAAAGCCAGCATTCAAGTTTTCAGCAAAGATTATGACTAACCATATTCACAATAACATTTAGTTCTCATGTTTACTCATATCAATGGCATAATCAACTAGCGAGCAATAATAATAAATCTCGGATGACAACGCTTTCTCAAAACAATCATAATATGATATAACAAGATGGTATCTCGCTAGCCCTTTCTGAGACCGCAAAACATAAATGCAGAGCACCTTTAAAGATCAAGGACTGACTAGACATTGTAATTCATGGTAAAAGAGATCCAGTCATAGTCATACCCAATATAAATTAACAATAATGAATGCAAATGACAGCAGTGCTCTCCAGCTGGTGCTTTTTAACAAGAGGGTGATGACTCAGCATAAAAGTAAATAGATATGCCCTTCGCAGAGGGAAGCAGGGATTTGTAGAGGTGCCAGAGCTTGATTTTGAAATAGAGATAAATAATATTTTGAGCGGCATACTTTCATTGTCAACATAACAACCAAGAGATGGCGATATCTTCCATGCTACACACATTATAGGTGGTTCCCAAACAGAATGGTAAAGTTTTTACTCCCCATCCACCAACAAGCATCAATCCATGGCTTGCTCGAAACAACGAGTGCCTCCAACTAACAACAGTCCCAGGGGGAGTTTTGTTTGCAATTATTTTGATTTGATTTGCATAAAGCATGGGACTGGGCATCCCGGTGACCAGCCATCTTCTCGTGAGTGAGGAGCGGAGTCCACTCCTCTTGAGAATAACCCGCCTAACATGGAAGATAAGGACAGCCCTAGTTGATACATGAGCTATTCGAGCATACAAAACAGAATTTCATTTGAAGGTTTAGAGTTTGGCACATACAAATTTACTTGGAACGGCAGGTAGATACCGCATATGGAATAACTTTGGGGTTTAAGGGATTGGATGCACAAGCAGTATTCCTGCTTAGTACAAGTGAAGGCTAGCAAAAGACTGGGAAGCGACCAACTAGAGAGCGACAATAGTCATGAACATGCATTAAAATTAATAGACATTGAGTGCAAGCATGAGTAGGATATAATCCACCATGAACATAAATATCGTGAAGGCTATGTTGATTTTGTTTCAACTACATGTGTGAACATGTGCCAAGTCAAGTCACTTGAATCATTCAAAGGAGGATACCACCCCACTATACCACATCACAACCATTTTAATAGCATGTTGGCACGCAAGGTAAACCATTATAAACTCCTAGCTAATTAAGCATGGCATAAGCAACTATAATCTCTAATTGTTATTGCAAACATGTTTATTCATAATAGGCTGAATCAGGAACAATGAACTAATCATATTTACAAAAACAAGAGAGGTCGAGTTCATACCAGCTTCTCTCATCTCAATCAGTCCATCATATATCGTCATAATTGCCTTTCACTTGCACGACCGAACGATGTGAATAATAATAGTGCACGTGCATTGGACTAAGCTGGAATCTGCGAGCATTTAATAAACAGGAGAAGACAAGGCAATATGGGCTCTTGGTTAAATCAACAATAATGCATATAAGAGCCACTTCAACAATTTTATTATGGTCTTCTCCTGTCGACCCCCAAAGAAAAGAAAAGAAATAAAACTATTTACACGGGAAAGCTCCCAACAAGCAAAAGAAGAACAGGAAATCTTTTTGGGTTTTCTTTTTAATTATTACTACTACAGCAAGAAAATTAAACTAGCTAAAAGCTACTACTAATTTTTTTTGTTTTTCTTAAGGTTTATTAAACACACAAGAAGAAAGCATAAAAAGGAAAAATAAACTAGCATGGATATTACAATGAAAGAGTATGAGCACCGACATCTAGCAATGAGTGTGTGAGCATAAATGTAATGTCGGTGAGAGATACGTACTCCCCCAAGCTTAGGCTTTTGGCCTAAGTTGGTCTATTGCCACGGATGGCCTGGCGGATGTCCAAAGTTGTAGTTGGGGTCGTACTGAGATGCAGCGGCTATTGCCTCCTGAGCTGCAGCGTGGCGGCGAGCTGCCTCCGCCCTCCTCTCGTACTCATCTGCCTCCTCTCTGGTAATAACATATCTTCCTTTTGCCTGATAATCAAAGAAGGCAGGAGCAGGGAGAGTAATATGGACAGCGCGACGTCTGTCAAAGATTAAGCGATACTGGAGGGACTGCTCGTTCCTCTCAAGAAAACGATGATGAACCATGGCATTATAATCTAAATAAACATTAGGCAGGTCAACATCATACTCATGTATAGGTACCTCAAGAAAATTAGCTAGACGGGTTGCATAAATTCCTCCAAAGAAATCTCCATTAATTTTATTATGATGCAACCTACGTGCAACAATGGCTCCCAAATTATAAGATTTATCTCCTAACACAGCACTCCTAAGAATACTGAGGTCAGGGACACACATGTGACATGCTTCATCCTTACCATTTATGCACCTACCTATGAAGAGAGCAAAATAATGTATAGCAGGAAAATGAATGCTCCCTATGGTAGCTTGTGCTATGTCTCTAGATTCCCCCACAGTTATACTAGCAAGAAAATCTCTAAATTTAGATTTGCGAGGTTCACTAGCACTACCCCATTGTGGAAGTTTGCAAGCAGTGGTAAAATCCTCTAAGTCCATAGTATAAGAATTTTCATAAAGATCAAACATGACAGTTTGAGAATTGCGTGAAGATGAAAATTCAAACCTCCTCACAAAGGAACTAGTGAGATAGTGGTACTGGCGGCACTTTTCTGCCTCGAAGCTCACAAGATCAGCGTTACGCAAATATGCGTTAAATTCTTCCTTAATTCCTGCTTGATCCATGAAGTCCTCGGAAGGCCATTCACAAGGCCGCACTGGAGCGTCCCTTGGTGGTTCTTCATCAGCATCACGCATTGCAAGCCTGGGTCCTTGCTTCCTTGAAGGACCACCTTGATACATTTTCCTAAACATATTTCTTCCTCTGAAATTTTTAGTAACTTCAAATAAAAGTGAACCAAGCTCAACAAAATTGATAGCAACTACTCCTACAAGTGCCTAGAGCCTATATCATGCATTAGAACTACTTGGAACCATATAAATTTGACATGCAAGCTCAAGAACATGGTCACCTAGGCAGCAAAAATTTGCAATGAATAAAGCACTAGAACAAAAACTAATTGGACCAATGGAGGAGTCACATACCAAGGAACAATCCCCCAAAGCTGGTTTTGTGAGAGGTGCTTTGAGCAAGGAGATCGAAAATCGCAGCAAAATGATCTAGAACTCGTGCTTGAGCTGGATGGTGATTTTTTTGGGAGGAAGAAGAAGTGTGTGGGTGCAGGAATAAGTGGAGGGGAGCCACTGTGGGCCCACGAGGCAGGGGGCGCGCCCTGTAGGGGTGGGCGCGCCTTGGACCCTCGTGGCTAGGTGCTTGCTCCCCCTGCTGTGTTCTCAGTCCCAGATATTCTCAAATATTCCAGAAAAAATCATATTAAATTGGCAGGGCATTTGGAGAACTTTTATTTTCGGGGTATTTTTATATTGCACGGATAATTCAGAAAACAGACAGAAAAATACTATTTTTACTTTATTTCAACTAAATAACATAAAGTAAAAGGAGGGTACAGAAGGTTGTGCCTTCTAACTTCATCCATCTCATGCTCATCAAAAGGAATCCACTAACAAGGTTGATCAGGTCTTGTTAACAAACTCATTCCGAATAACATGGAACCGGAGAAATTTCGAATAACACTATGTTACCTCAACGGGGATATGCACATCCCCTATAATAAGAATATCATATTTCTTCTTGACAGTAGGTAGAGGAAATTCAAAACCTCCAATAATAATCGATGGAATTTTTCCAATAGAATTGATACTGTGGACTTGAGGTTGTTTCCTCGGAAAGTGTACCGTATGCTCATTACCATTAACATGAAAAGTGGCATTGCATTTGTTGCAGTCAATAACAGCCCCTGCAGTATTCAAAAAGGGTCTTCCAAGAATAATAGACATACTATCGTCCTCGGGAATATCAAGAACAACAAAGTCCGTTAAAATAGTAACGTTTGCAACCACAACAGGCACATCCTCACAAATACCGACAGGTATAGCAGTTGATTTATCGGCCATTTGCAAAGATATTTCAGTAGGTGTCAACTTATTCAAATCAAGTCTACAATATAAAGAGAGAGGCATAACACTAACACCGGCTCCAAGATCACATAAAGCAGTTTTAACATAGTTTCTTTTAATAGAGCATGGTATAGTTGGTACTCCTGGATCTCCAAGTTTCTTAGGTATTCCACCCTTAAAAGTATAATTAGCAAGCATGGTGGAAATTTCAGCTTCCGGTATCTTTCTTTTATTTGTAACAATATCTTTCATGTAGTTAGCATAAGGATTCATTTTGAGCATATCAGTTAATCGCATACGCAAGAAGATAGGTCTAATTATTCCAGTAAAGCGCTCGAAATCCTCTTCATCCTTTTTCTTGGATGGTTTGGGAGGAAAAGGCATGGGTTTCTGAACCCATGGTTCTCTTTCTTTACCGTGTTTCCTAGCAACAAAGTCTCTCTTATCATAACGTTGATTCTTTGATTGTGGGTTATCAAGATCAACAGCAGGTTCAGTTTCTACATCATCATCATTACTAGGTTGAGCATCAACATGAACATCTTCATTAATATTATCACTAGGTTCATGTTCATTACCAGATTGTGTTTCAGCATCAGAAATAGAAATATCATTTGGATTCTCAGGTGTTTCAGCAATAGGTTGACTAGAAGCATGCAAAGTCCTATCATTTTTCTTTTTCTTCTTATTAGAGGGACTAGGTGCATCTATATTATTTCTTTGAGAATCCTGCTCAATTCTCTTAGGATGGCCTTCAGGATATAAAGGTTCCTGAGTCATTTTACCAGTTCTAGTAGCCACCCTAACAACATAATCATTATTCTTACTATTTAATTCATTGAGCAAATCATTCTGAGCTTTAAGTACTTGTTCTACTTGAGTGGTAACCATAGAAGCATGTTTACTAATGAGTTTAAGTTCACCTTTAACTCTAGACATATAATCACCCAAGTGTTCAATCATATAAGCATTTTGTTTTAATTGTCTACCAAAATAAGCATTAAAATTTTCTTGTTTAACAATAAAATTGTCAAACTCATCTAAGCACTGTCTAGCAGACTTATAGTGAGGAATATCACCTTCATCAAATCTATAGAGAGAATTTACCTTTACTACCTGTGTCGGGTTATCAAGACCATGAGTTTCTTCAATAGGTGGTGAATTAAGATCATATTTCTTCAACAGGCGGTAAATTAAGACCATGTATTTCTTCAATAGGAGGTAAATTCTTAACATCTTCAGCTTTAATACCCTTTTCCTTCATAGATTTCTTTGCCTCTTGCATATCTTCAGGACTGAGAAATAGAACACCTCTTTTCTTCGGAGTTGGTTTAGGAATAGGTTCAGGAGTTGGCTCAGGAAGTGTCTAATTATTTTCATTTGTCAACATATTATTCAATAGAATTTCAGCTTCATCCGGTGTTCTTTCCCTGAAAACAGAACCAGCACAACTATCCAGGTAATCTCTGGAAGCATCGGTTAGTCCATTATAAAAGATATCAAGTATTTCATTTTTCTTAAGAGGATGATCAGGCAAAGCATTAAGTAATTGGAGAAGCCTCCCCCAAGCTTATGGGAGACTCTCTTCTTCAAGTTGCACAAAATTATATATTTCCCTTAAAGCAGCTTGTTTCTTATGAGCAGGGAAATATTTAGCAGAGAAGTAATAAATCATATCCTGGGGACTACGCACATAACCAGGATCAAGAGAATTAAACCATATCTTAGCATCACCCTTTAATGAGAACGGAAATATTTTAAGGATATAAAAGTAGCGAGTTCTCTCATCATTAGTGAACAGGGTGGCTATATCATTTAATTTAGTAAGATGTGCCACAACAGTTTCAGATTCGTAGCCATAGAAGGGATCAGATTCAACCAAAGTAATTATATCAGGATCAATGGAGAATTCATAATCCTTATCAGTAACAAAGATAGGTGAAGTAGCATAAGTAGGATCATATTTCATTCTAGCATTTAGAGTTTTTTGTTTAAGCTTAGCTAATAATTTCTTAAGATCACTTCTATCATTGCAAGCAAGAAAGTCTCTTTTAGTTTCTTCGTCCATGACATAGCCCTCAGGCACAACAGGTAATTCATATTTATTGGGAGAGCCTTCATCATCACTCTCATCAATATTATCAGTTTCAATAATTTCATTCTCTCTAGCCCTAGCAAGTTGTTCATCAAGAAATTCACCAAGTGGCACAGTAGTATCAAGCATAGAAGTAGTTTCATCATAAGTATCATGCATAGCAGAAGTGGCATCATCAATAACATGCGACATATCAGAATTAATAGCAGAAGCAGGTTTAGGTGTCGCAAGCTTACTCAAAACAGAAGGTGAATCAAGTGTAGAGCTAGATGGCAGTTCCTTACCTTCCCTCGTAGTTGAGGGATAAATTTTAGTTTTCACGTCTTTAAAGGTCCTCATAGTGACCAGCAGATATAAATCCCAAGTGACTCAAAGAATAGAGCTATGCTCCCCGGCAACAGCGCCAGAAAATAGTCTTGATAACCCACAAGTATAGGGGATCGCAACAATTTTCGAGGGTAGAGTATTCAACCCAAATTTATTGATTCGACACAAGGGGAGCCAAAGAATATTCTCAAGTATTAGCAGTTGAGTTGTCAATTCAACCACACCTGGATAACTTAATATCTGCAGCAAAGTATTTAGTAGCAAAGTAATATGGAAGTAACGGTAACGATAGCAAAAGTAATATGTTTGGGTTTTGTAGTGATTGTAACAGTAGCAACGGAAAAGTAAATAAGCGAAGAGCAATATGTGAAAAGCTCGTAGACATTGGATCGGTGATGGAGAATTATGCCGGATGCGGTTCATCATGTAACAATCATAACATAGGGTGACACAGAACTAGCTCCAATTCATCAATGTAATGTAGGCATGTATTCCGAATATAGTCATACGTGCTTATGGAAAAGAACTTGCATGACATCTTTTGTCCTACCCTCCCGTGGCAGCGGGGTCCTAACGGAAACTAAGGGATATTAAGGCCTCCTTTTAATAGAGTACCGGACCAAAGCATTAACACATAGTGAATACATGAACTCCTCAAACTATGGTCATCACCGGGAGTGGTCCCGATTATTGTCACTTCGGGGTTGCCGGATCATAACACATAGTAGGTGACTATAGACTTGCAAGATAGGATCAAGAACTCACATATATTCATGAAAACATAATAGGTTCAGATCTGAAATCATGGCACTCGGGCCCTAGTGACAAGCATTAAGCATAGCAAAGTCATAACAACATCAATCTCAAAACATAGTGGATACTAGGGATCAAGCCCTAACAAAACTAACTCGATTACATGATAAATCTCATCCAACCCATCACCGTCCAGCAAGCCTACGATGGAATTACTCATGCACGGCGGTGAGCATCATGAAATTGGTGATGGAGGATGGTTGATGATGACGACGGCGACGGATTCCCCTCTCCGGAGCCCCGAACGAACTCCAGATCAGCCCTCCCGAGAGAGTTTAGGGCTTGGCGGCGGCTCCGTATCATAAAACGCGATGAATCTTTCTCTCTATTTTTTTCTCTCCGAACACGAATATATGGAGTTGGAGTTGAGGTCGGTGGAGCTCCAGGCGGCCCACGAGGTAGGAGGGCGCGCCCAGGGGGGCAGGCGCGCCCCCCACCCTCGTGGACAGGTGGTGGGCCCCCTGGCCTTGATTCTTTCGCCAATATTTTTAATATTTTCCAAAAATAAGTTCTGTGGAGTTTCAGGTCATTCCGAGAACTTTTGTTTCTGCACATAAATAACACCATGGCAATACTGCTGAAAACAGCGTCAGTCCGGGTTAGTTCCATTCAAATCATGCAAGTTAGAGTCCAAAACAAGGGCAAAAGTGTTTGGAAAAGTAGATACGACGGAGACGTATCAGACACCTGTAGAGCACCTTCACAGTCACCCAGTTACGTTATGACGTTTGGTAGCACACAAAGTGTTCCTCCGGTATTCGGGAGTTGCATAATCTCATAGTCATAGGAACATGTATAAGTCATGAAGAAAGCAATAGCAATATACTAAACGATCAAATGCTAAGCTAACGGAATGGGTCAAGTCAATCACATCATTCTCTTAATGATGTGATCCCGTTAATCAAATGACAACTCATGTCTATGGCTAGGAAACTTAACCATCTTTGATTCAACGAGCTAGTCAAGTAGAGGCATACTAGTGACACTCTGTTTGTCTATGTATTTTCACATGTATCAAGTTTCAGGTTAATACAATTCTAGCATGAATAATAAACATTTATCATGAAATAAGGAAATAAATAATAACTTTATTATTGCCTCTAGGGCATATTTCCTTCAGATCCAAATTTTCCATGAGTCGTTTCATTGAATAAATCGACCATTTGAGCGAGCGGGGCCCTTGTTGTATTAACTATTTTTTCATGAGCTTAGAACGAATGCACGTCAAGCCTGTATCTATCTACTCTTATAAAAAACAGAGTTGGTGATGATGGTGTGATACGGGGCTAACCCGGTGTAGGCCGATCTTTCACGATTGGAGTGGGATCCCTCGAAGAACACAAAGAACACGAGGAGAAATCACGAGGGGAAACACGAGAGAATCACTCAAACCAACAAGAACAATCACACATGTGCTAGATTCTCGAAACACAAAGAGATACACGATCCACAATCAACAAGGGACGATACATAGGGTGACCAGTTCTTCTCCGTGAGGAGGTCTTGATGGGGCCACCCAAGAGGGGGTCTTGAATCCAAAGGGATCTTCTCCGTAGAGGGGCCGCGGTCTCTCTCGTGGAGTAGATCCATAATGGATGAGCAAAGCTCTATCTCACATATGAGCTAAACCAATGCTAACCCTAGAAAGGATGAGGGGGAGGTCTATTTATAGTCTAGAGCCACGAAGGGGTAAGTGAGGGCGAAGGGGTACATGGGCCTCAAGACCGATCTATGTGCGCAGACAGGCGCCGGATGTCTGGTGGGTGTCGGACGTCCGGAGGCTCGGGACGGTCCGGACGTCCGGAAGTCTTCGGACTTCCGTAAATAGCGTTATGTCGCCGTGGCACCGGTCGTCCGGTGGCGCTCAGTCGTCTGGGGCCTGGAGTGTGTCGGACGTCCGGTACTTGCCGGTCGTCCGGTCGCTGTAGCTTTCGTCGGCTGGCTCTTCTGGCTGGCTGAGTGTCCAGCAGTCAGACGTCCGACGTTGTCCAGTCGTCCGGTGGCTGAAGCTTCCGAGCAGCTCCTTCTCTTACTCCTCGCGCTTGGTGTACTCTGTAGGGGAACGTAACAGAAATTCAAAATTTTCTACGCATCACCAAGATCAATCTATGGAGTAATCTAGCAACGAGGGGAAGGGGAGTGCATCTACATACCCGTGTAGATCGCGATGCGGAAGCGTTGCAAGAACGCGGATGAAGGAGTCGTACACGTAGCGATTCAGATCGCGGTTGATTCCGATCTAAGCACCGAAGAACGGTGCCTCCGCGTTCAACACACGTGCAGCCCGGTGACGTCTCCCACGCCTTGATCCAGCAAGGAGAGAGGGAGAGGTTGGGGAAGACTCCGTCCATCTGCGCCCCCTCTAGGTTTCCCACCCCAAGGGGTGGCGGCCAGCCCTAGATCCCATCTGGGGGGCGGCCAAGGGGGAAAGAGAGGGGGGCGCCACTAGGGTGGGCCTTAAGGCCCATCTGGACCTAGGGTTTGCCCCCTCCCACTCTCCCTGCGCCTTGGGCTTTGGTGGGGGGGCGCACCAGCCCACCTGGGGCTGGTCCCCTCCCACACTTAGCCCACGCAGCCTTCTGGGGCTGGTGGCCCCACTTGGTGGACCCCCGGGACCCTCCCGGTGGTCCCGGTACATTACCGATATCACCCGAAACTTTTCCGGTGACCAAAACAGGACTTCCCATATATAAATCTTTACCTCCGGACCATTCCGGAACTCCTCGTGACATCCGGGATCTCATCCGGGACTCCGAACAACATTCGGTAACCACGTATATCTATTCCCTATAACCCTAGCGTCATCGAACCTTAAGTGTGTAGACCCTACGGGTTCGGGAACCATGCAGACATGACCGAGACGTTCTTAGGTCAATAACCAACAGCGGGATCTGGATACCCATGTTGGCTCCCACATGTTCCATGATGATCTCATCGGATGAACCACGATGTCGGGGATTCAATCAATCCCGTATGCAATTCCCTTTGTCTATCGGTATGTTACTTGCCCGAGATTCGATCGTCGGTATCCCGATACCTTGTTCAATCTCGTTACCGGCAAGTCTCTTTACTCGTTCCATAACTCACATCATCCCGTGATCAACTCCTTGGTCACATTGTGCACATTATGATGATGTCCTACTGAGTGGGCCCAGAGATACCTCTCTGTTTACACGGAGTGACAAATCCCAGTCTCGATTCGTGACAACCCAACAAACACTTTTGGAGATACCTGTAGTGCACCTTTATAGCCACCCAGTTACGTCGTGACGTTTGGTACACCCAAAGTATTCCTACGGTATCCGGGAGTTGCACAATCTCATGGTCTAAGGAAATGATACTTGACATTAGAAAAGCTCTGAGCAAACGAACTACACGATCTTGTGCTAGGCTTAGGATTGGGTCTCGTCCATCACATCATTCTCCTAATGATGTGATCCCGTTATCAACGACATCCAATGTCCATGGTCAGGAAACCGTAACCATCTATTGATCAACGAGCTAGTCAACTAGAGGCTTACTAGGGACATGGTGTTGTCTATGTATCCACACATGTATCTGAGTTTCCTATCAATACAATTCTAGCATGGATAATAAACGATTATCGTGAACAAGGAAATATAATAATAACCTATTTATTATTGCCTCTAGGGCATATTTCCAACAGTCTCCCACTTGCACTAGAGTCAATAATCTAGTCCACATCACCATGTGATTAACACTCATAGGTCACATCACCATCTGACCAACATCCAAAGAGTTTACTAGAGTCAACAATCTAGTTCACATCACTATGTGATTAAACTCAATGAGTTCTGGTTTGATCATGTTATGCTTGTGAGAGAGGTTATTAGTCAACGGGTCTGAACCTTTCAGATCCGTGTGTGCTTTATGAATATCTATGTCATCTTGTGGATGCTACCACGCGCTACTTGGAGCCATTTCAAATAACCGCTCTACTATACGAATCCGGTTTACTACTCAGAGTCATCCGGATTAGTGTCAAAGTTCGCATCGACGTAACCCTTTACGACGAACTCCTTTTCACCTCCATAGTCGAGAAAATTCCTTAGTCCACTAGATACTAAGGACAAGTTCGACCACTGTCATGTGATCCATTCCCGGATCACTATTGTACCCCTTGACCAACTCATGGCAAGGCACACTTCATGTGCGGTACACAGCATAGCATACTGTAGAGCCTACGTCTAAAGCATAGGGGACGACCTTCGTCCTTTCTCTCTCTTCTGCTGTGGTCAGGTCTTGAGTCTTACTCAATACTCACACCTTGTAACACAGCCAAGAACTCCTTCTTTGCTGATCTATTTTGAACTCTTTCAAAATCATGTCAAGGTGTGCGTTCTTTGAAAGTATCATCGGGCGTCTTGATCTATCTCTATAGATCTTGATGCCCAATATGTAAGCAGCTTTATCCAGGTCTTCCTTTGAAAAACTCCTTTCAAACAACCCTTTATGCTTTCCAGAAATTTTACATCATTTCGGATCAACAATATGTCATTCACATATACTTATCAGAAATGTTGTAGCGCTCCCACTCACTTTATTGTAAATACAAGTTTCTAACAAACTTTGTATAAACCCAAAAACTTTGATCCCTCCATCAAAGCGTATATTCTAACTCCGAGATGCTTGCTCTAGTCCATGGAAGGATCGCTGGAGCTAGCATACCTTTTAGCATCCTTAGGATCGACTAAACCTTTCTGATTGTATCACATACAATCTTTCCTTAGGAAAACTGGTAAGGAAACTTGTTTTGACATCCATCTGCCAGATTTCATAAATGCAGCTAATGCTAACATGATTCCGACGGACTTAAGCATCGCTACGGATGACAAAATCTCATCGTAGTCAACTCCTTGAACTTGTGAAAATACTCTTTGCCACAAGTCGAGCTTCATAGACGGTAACCTTACCGTCCACGTTCGTCTTCTTCTTAAAGATCCATTTATCTCGGATTTCATGGCTTCTAACCATTTGTCGGAATATGGGCCCACCATCGCTTCTCCATAGCTCATAGGTTCATCGTTGTCCAACAACATGACTTCCAAGACAGGATCACGTACTACTCTGAAGTATTACGCATCCTCGTCGTTCTACGAGGTTTGGTAGTGACTTGATCCGAAGTTTCATGATCACTATGATAAGCTTCCACTTCAATTGGTGTAGGTGCCACAGGAACATCTTCCTGTGCCCTGCTACACACTAGTTGAAGCGACGGTTCAATAACCTTATCAAGTCTCCACCATCCTCCCACTCAATTCTTACGAGAGAAACTTTTCCTCGAGAAAGGACCTGTTTCTAGAAGCAATTACTTTTGCTTCCAGATCTGAAATAGGAGGTATACCCAACTGTTTTGGGTATTCTATGAAGACGCATTTATCCGCTTTGGGTTCGAGCTTATCAGCCTGAAACTTTTTCACATAAGCATCGCAGCCCCAAACTTTTAAGAAACGACAACTTAGGTTTCTCTAAACGGTGTCGTCTCAACGAAATTGCGTGGTGCCCCTTTTAAAGTGAATGCGGTTGTATCTAATGCCTAACCCATAAACGATAGTGGTAATTCGATAAGAGACATCATGGTATGCACCATATCCTATAGGGTGCAGTTATGATGTTCGGACACACCATCACACTGTGATGTTCCAGGCGGTATTAATTGTGAAACACTTTCCAAAATGTCTTAATTGTGTGCCAAACTCGTAACTCAGATACTCATCTCTTATGATCATATCACAGAAATTTTATCCTCTTGTCACGACGATCCTCAACTTCACTCTGAAATTACTTGAACCTTTCAATAATTCAGACTTATGTTTCATCAAGTAAATACACTTAGCATCTACTCAAATCATCTGTGAAGTAAGAACATAACGATATCCACTGCATGCCTCAGCACTCATTGGACTGCATACATCAAAATGTATTACTTCCAATAAGTTGCTTTCTTGTTCCATCTCACTGAAAACGAGGCCTTTCAGTCATCTTGCCCATGTGGTATGATTTGCATGTCTCAAGTGATTCAAAATCAAGCGAGTCCAAACGATCCATCTGCATGGAGTTTCTTCATGCATATATACCAATAGACATGGTTCGCATGTCTCAATCTTTTCAAAAACGACTGAGTCCAAAGATCCATCTACATGGAGCTTCTTCATGCGTTCTATACCAATATGACTCAAATGTCAGTGCCACAAGTATGTGGAACTATCATTACTATTTTATATCTTTTGGCACGAACATGTGTATCACTACGATCGAGATTCATTTTAGGTGCAAGACCATTGAAGGTATTATTCAAATAAACAGAGTAACCATTATTCTCCTTAGATGAATAACCGTATTGCGATAAACATAATCCAATCATGCTCAACGCAAACACCAAATCTCGATGGTAGAGGGAGCATGCGATGCTTGATCACATCAACCTTGGAAACACTTCCAACACATATCGTCATCTCACCTTTAGCTAGTCTCCGTTTATTCCGCAGCTTTTATTTCGAGTTACTAACACTTAGCAACCGAACCGGTATCTAATACCCTGGTGCTGCTAGGAGTACCAGCAAAGTACACATTCATATAATGTATATCCAATATACTTTTGTCGACCTTGCCCGCCTTCTCATCTACCAAGTATCTAGGGTAGTTCCGCTTCAGTGACCGTTCCCCTCATTACAGAAGCACTTAGTCTCGGGTTTGGGTTCAACCTTGGGATTCTTCACTAGAGCAGCAAATGATTTGCTGTTTCATGAAGTATCCCTTTTGCCCTTGCCCTTCTAGAAACTAGTGGTTTTACTAACCATCAACAATTGATGCTCCTTCTTGATTTCTACTTTCGCGGTGTCAAACATCGCGAGTTGCTCAAGGATCATCATCTATCCTTGATATTTATAGTTCATCACGAAGCTCTAATAGCTTGGTGTGACTTATGGAGAACCATCACTATCTCATTTGGAAGATTAACTCCCACTCGATTCAAGCGATTGTAGTACTCAGACAATCTGAGCACATGCTCAACGATTGAGCTTTTCTCCCTTAGTTTGCAGGCTTAAGAAACTTGTCAGAGGTCTCATACCTCTTGACGTGGGCACTAGTCTGAAATCCCAATTTCAGTCTTCGGAACATCTCACATGTTCTGCGACGTTTCAAAAACGTCTTTGGTGCCACAATTCTAAACCGTTAGCATTACGCACTGAACTATCACGTAGTCATCAAAACGTGTATGTCAGATGTTTCGTAACATCTACAGACGACGCTGAGGCCAGCACACCGAGCGGTGCATTAAGGACATAAGCCTTCTGTGCAGCAATGAGGACAATCCTCAGTTTATGGACCCAGTCCGCATAATTGCTACTACCAACTTTCAACTAAATTTTCTCTAGGAACATATCTCAACCAGTAGAACTAAAGCGCAAGCTATGACATAATTTGCAAAGACCTTCTGACTATGTTCATGATAATTAAGTTCATCTGATTAATGAACTCCCACTCAGATAGACATCCCTCTAGTCATCTAAGTGATACATGATCCGAGTCAAACTAGGCCGTGTCCGATCATCACGTGAGACGGACTAGTCATCATCGGTGAACATATCCATGTTGATCGTATCTTCTATACGACTTATGCTCGACCTTTCGGTCTCTTGTGTTCCGAGGCCATGTCTGTACATGCTAGGCTCGTCAAGTCAACCTAAGTGTTTTGCATGTGTTCTGAGGCCATGTCTGTACATGCTAGGCTCGTCAACACCCGTTGTATTCGAACGTTAGAATCTATCACACCTGATCATCACGTGGTGCTTCGAAACAACGAACCTTCGCAACGGTGCACAGTTAGGGGGAACACGTCTCTTGAAATTTTAGTGAGGGATCATCTTACTTACTACCGTCGTTCTAAGCAAATAAGATGCATAACATGATAAACATCACATGCAATCAAATAGTGACATGATATGGCCAATATCATTTTGCTCCTTTGATCTCCATCTTCGGGGCACCATGATCATCTTTGTCACCGGCATGACACCATGATCTCCATCATCATGATCTCCATCATTGTGTCTTCATGAAGTTGTCACGCCAACGATTACTTCTACTTCTATGGCTAACGCGCTTAGCAATAAAGTAAAGTAATTTACATGGCGTTATTCAATGACACGCAGGTCATACAAAAAATAAAGACAACTCCTATGGCTCCTGCCGGTTGTCATACTCATCGACATGCAAGTCGTGATTCCTATTACAAGAATATGATCAATCTCATACATCACATATATCATTCATCACATCTTCTGGCCATATCACATCACATAGCACATGCTGCAAAAACAAGTTAGACGTCCTCTAATTGTTGTTGCAAGTTTTTACGTGGCTTGTATAGGTTTCTAGCAAGAACGTTTCTTACCTACGTAAAACCACAACATGATATGCCAATTTCTATTTACCCTTCATAAGGACCCTTTTCATCGAATCCGTTCCGACTAAAGTGGGAGAGACAGACACCTGCTAGCCACCTTATGCAACTAGTGCATGTCAGTCGGTGGAACCTGTCTCACGTAAGCGTACGTGTAAGGTCGGTCCGGGCCGCTTCATCCCACAATGCCGCCGAAACAAGATAAGACTAGTAGCGGCAAGAAGAATTGGCAACATCTACGCCCACAACTGCTTTGTGTTCTACTCGTGCATAGAAACTATGCATAGACCTAGCTCATGATGCCACTGTAGGGGAACGTAGCAGAAATTCAAAATTTTCTACGCATCACCAAGATCAATCTATGGAGTAATCTAGCAACGAGGGGAAGGGGAGTGCATCTACATACCCTTGTAGATCGCGATGCGGAAGCGTTGCAAGAACGCGGATGAAGGAGTCGTACACGTAGCGATTCAGATCGCGGTTGATTCCGATCTAAGCACCGAAGAACGGTGCCTCCGCGTTCAACACACGTGCAGCCCGGTGACGTCTCCCACGCCTTGATCCAGCAAGGAGAGAGGGAGAGGTTGGGGAAGACTCCGTCCATCAGCAGCACGACGGCGTGGTGGTGGTGGAGGAGCGTGGCAATCCTGCAGGGCTTCGCCAAGCACCGCAGGAGAGGAGGAGGGAGAGGGGTAGGGCTGCGCCAAGAGAGACCGGAAAACTCATTTGTTGGGCAGCCCTAGACCTCAACTATATATAGGGGGGAGGGGGCTGCACCCCCTCTAGGGTTCCCACCCCAAGGGGTGGCGGCCAGCCCTAGATCCCATCTAGGGGGGCGGCCAAGGGGGAAAGAGAGGGGGGCGCCACTAGGGTGGGCCTTAAGGCCCATCTGGACCTAGGGTTTGCCCCCTCCCACTCTCCCTGCGCCTTGGGCTTTGGTGGGGGGGGTGCACCAGCCCACCTGGGGCTGGTCCCCTCCCACACTTAGCCCACGCAGACTTCTGGGGCTGGTGGCCCCACTTGGTGGACCCCCGGGACCCTCCCGGTGGTCCCGGTACATTACCGATATCACCCGAAACTTTTCCGGTGACCAAAACAGGACTTCCCATATATAAATCTTTACCTCCGGACCATTCCGGAGCTCCTCGTGACGTCTGGGACTCATCCGGGACTCCGAACAACATTCGGTAACCACGTATATCTATTCCCTATAACCCTAGCGTCATCGAACCTTAAGTGTGTAGACCCTACGGGTTCGGGAACCATGCAGACATGACCGAGACTTTCTCCAGTCAATAACCAACAGCGGGATCTGGATACCCATGTTGGCTCTCACATGTTCCATGATGATCTCATCGGATGAACCACGATGTCGGGGATTCAATCAATCCCGTATGCAATTCCCTTTGTCTATCGGTATGTTACTTGCCCGAGATTCGATCGTCGGTATCCCGATACCTTGTTCAATCTCGTTACCGGCAAGTCTCTTTACTCGTTCCGTAACTCACATCATCCCGTGATCAACTCCTTGGTCACATTGTGCACATTATGATGATGTCCTACCGAGTGGGCCCAGAGATACCTCTCCGTTTACACGGAGTGACAAATCCCAGTCTCGATTCGTGCCAACCCAACAGACACTTTCGAAGATACCTGTAGTGCACCTTTATAGCCACCCAGTTACGTTGTGACGTTTGGTACACCCAAAGTATTCCTACGGTATCCGGGAGTTGCACAATCTCATGGTCTAAGGAAATGATACTTGACATTAGAAAAGCTCTGAGCAAACGAACTACACGATCTTGTGCTAGGCTTAGGATTGGGTCGCGTCCATCACATCATTCTCCTAATGATGTGACCCCGTTATCAACGACATCCAATGTCCATGGTCAGGAAACCGTAACCATCTATTGATCAACGAGCTAGTCAACTAGAGGCTTACTAGGGACATGGTGTTGTCTATGTATCCACACATGTATCTGAGTTTCCTATCAATACAATTCTAGCATGGATAATAAACGATTATCGTGAACAAGGAAATATAATAATAACCTATTTATTATTGCCTCTAGGGCATATTTCCAACATACTCGCCGTCTTGTCCATGGTCTCCCTCTTGGCTCCTGGTCATGCACAACACATATGTTTGAGGTAGTAGCCATGTCTCACCACTACAAAAAAATACACTTCCGTGATGATACGTGTTTGTCACAGTAGGTCACGTTTTTTGTCATGCATGTACATCCATGACAATTTTATGACAGAATCAAGATAGTCATACCTGTGCTGTCGTAAAAGTGTTCCATGACATTACCAAAATTATCATCACGAAAGTGTCCACTTCCATGACGATAAATCGCGCGTCACAGAAGTGCTTTCGTCAAGGGTGACCGACACGTGGCATCCACCGTAACGGAACGCCGTTAAGCTATCGGGTCCGGTTTTGGATCCGATAACCCGCTAACAGCCCCGACCAATGGGGATTTTCCACGTGTAAAATCATCATTGGCTGGAGGAAACACGTGTCGGCTCACTCTTGGGACAGATGTCATCCACTCATTGGACCGAAGGCGCCTATGATACGTCGACACATGGCACGGCTGAACAGAAGCCCATTCATGTGAAAAGGCCGGCCCGTAGACTTGGTCAAAAGGTGGCGGGCCGGCCCACGAAAAGCATGTTAACGGCCTGTTCGCATATAGCCCATTTACAGCCCGCTAACCCAGGGCCCGTTACGACCTATCCGAATTAGGCCCAGTAGCGTCATTTGGGCCGTCCAATATGATTCCAGCCCATTTTAAGTTCCGGCCCATGTATGGCCCATGACATCTTTCGGCCCATATGAGGCCCTTTGTAACTCTTGGCCCATTAACGGCCCGTGGTGAAACTGGCCCGTAATGAATAGTGTATCACTTTATACCCATTAACGGCCCATTAATCCATTTGGCCGTTTGCAGCCCATCTTTCCAGCATTCGGTTACTTACGGCCCGTTACTGCCATTTTCTGCTTGTGGGCCAAATTTAGCCAGTGGTTACAGTCGGCCCGTTTGTGGCCCGTTAATACGTTGGGCCGTTTTCATAGCGTCATCAAATACGGCCTATTAATGACGGCCCGTTATGGTCGGCCCATGAACGGATGACTCCAACTCTAGCCCGTTTACGGCCATAATGCGGTCTGTTTTTGGCCCATGTTTGGCCAATCGATCATACGGCCCGTATAAGGCCCATTGATGATACAGCCCGTAGAAGGCCCATTGTTTCTACGGCCCGTAGAAGGCCCATTGTTTCTATGGACCGTAGAAGGCCCATTGTTTCTACGGCCCATAGGAGGCCCAGTGTCACTATAGTAAATATGTAGCCCATGGCCTGTTAAAGGCGGGAAACTACTATAGGTTTAGACCTGCTAATGGCCCAAGATGATTATAGGCCCACGTTTTGGCCCATATGAGTAACGGGCCGGCCTGAAGACCAACAACACTGAGATCCACTGAACCTTCCGGCCTAAATTACAGCATACCGACCAAAGAATAAACCTAGACTATCTAATAAAGAAATTACGACATATTACATCCACTGGGAATCAAAGTTCGCTACCGGTGATAATAAAGCGCAACATGACCGCGGATTACATAAACTGGGCATCAAAGGTCGCCACCAGTGCATATAAACGCGCCGACAAAAGAATATACAAAACGGAGAGCACTTCAGAAGGCACTAGACCTGGCAAGGTCGGGCCCCGCAAGCAGCCGAACAAGCTGATGAGACCTCAGTTGTGTCAACGATAGATGCTTCATCCCTAGCTGTATGGCACCATAGTGCGCAAGGCAGTCCCCTGACATCTTCATTACATCTTTGACTTCAAGTCGGAGCTGAGCTGAAGCAAGCCTTTCTGCTTTAAGTTGAGACTGAAGAAGTCGAACTGATTGAGGCAGCGACTGCACAGAGGTTGTCTCACACCTGTTGGTGAGTAGCTTCAACTCACTGTCTTCATCAAGACAGGACCTTGGGGTCATCTTGCTGCCCTCAAGATGGTTTGGCTCACTATCTTTCCTGAAGTTCTGCCTGGCATAAGAGATACGACTCTGAAAGAGAAACAAGGAGACACGTAACAGGTTTCACAATTATATAAGCAAATAAATGGATCTGTTCTGCATAAGGAACATGTTTTTACAACTACAATTTAAAACTGGTAGTTGTTGCAAACATCCAATCAGATGTAAACAATAGTGGAGGAAATGATGCCTATCCAAATCTATACTAGAACAAAGTTTGAAGGCTTGAGAAGGATGAACTTACATTTCATGTTAACACGGGCTGGACAAAGCCCTTCTCCATGTTGATGGAAGGATAATTCAATAAATTCCCCATAGAAAATTCTTTATAAGCGTTGCCATTATTCTACATTTTGCAAAGAGTAAATATAGATCAAATAATATTGGAAGAAATAGAGGATAATGAAGCTCAGGTGCAGACTGATGATACATAATCAAATAGCAATTAATTAAGTACAGCATTACAAGGCAAAAGGTACTGACAAGAGGAATGCAGACATCAACGTGTGCAGTGGCATTGGCTTTATTCAACATTTTGGTAAGAGTAAATGTAGATATGATAATTTGGAGAAAGTGGAGGGCAGGGCAGATAAGATGCAGAGTAATGCTAGACAATCAACTATCTCGCGATGCATGTACAGTAATACCACCATCGTCCGTTATTACTTGTCGCTCAAATGGATGTATCTAACACTATTAAGTTCTAAATACA
Organism: Triticum aestivum; assembly: GCF_018294505.1. Lineage (NCBI taxonomy): Eukaryota > Viridiplantae > Streptophyta > Magnoliopsida > Poales > Poaceae > Triticum > Triticum aestivum. Next base: position 432,726,424 of record NC_057799.1, on the reverse strand, counting down.
TCCAATTGATCAACAATTAATTCAATATAGAGGGAGTCCATGACAACAGGTACTTACATGAGCAATCCAAAGCTTCATAACCATTGTGTTAATTCTACATTTATCTAAGAGTAAATATAGATCTTATAATTTCAAGCAAAGGGAGGATAAAGAAGTGAACATTTACAGTGATGCTACATAATCAAACAGCAATGAGTGTAAGTATGCTGACAAAGGGCAAGAGGTACTAACAATAGCAATGCAGAGCCCAGTATTGTCGTGAGATCCTATGATCCTTTGAGCAAGGAGATTCATCTGAAATTAGTTTTCATACAAGAGAGAAGGTAAGGCACATGCAGAAATTTAGGAGTTCAAATTTTGAATTGATATCATAGACAGTACCTGACGCTGGGCTCTCAGCAGTTCTAATAGGGGTTTGGCCACTGGAGTAGGGGTAAAGTCTGCTATAGTTGGGCCTGTGTTTTCTGTGGCTGCTGATCTATCTCATTTAACAAGTATCACTACCTTTTCCAAATACCTAGTTTGTACTCCTTGAGGATCTGCACTCACCCTCTTCCTTTTGGACATCTATTACTGAAGAACAACATTTGACTGGAAAAACATAGTATGACGACACATGGAATAGGTACAGAAAATGGATAGGTATGGCATATACTCATATATGATGCTTAAACTAAGCAGATGGTGTAACAAAGTAGAAGTAATGCAAGAGGTCAGATGCAAAATATGTGCGACCAATACAACCTTGCCAAGTTAGAGCATGCACCTTGATGGGTGAATAAGATACACCATCCTCCACCATGCCAAGTTTGTTAGCTAGTGGATTGTTCCGCAATATTCCTCTCGTGCGCCCATTCTCATATTCATTTTGATAATGTTCAATACCTGACATGCATGAAAACATAAAAACAAGTGAGATTATCTTTGTAATGCAGAAGTGATTCTAATCCAATACTTCCTCCCTGTAAACCCCTTTATGCTATCTCTGCAATTCTTCTAAGAGGTGCCATGCATGCTGTAATTTGGTGTGTGCATCAATATAATGTGGCGTACTACTCAAAATATGGGAGCTCCAGAAGTGATGATACTTCACAGATGATAGCTTCAACATATAGTAAAGAAGAACAAGTCGACCTGACCTAACAGATTCAAAATATACTAAGGGAGAATAACTCGACCTGACCAGTCGACCGCAAGAGAAGAGGATCATCTTAAAGAAGAGCAGAAGAGCAAGCAGATTGAAGATATTACAAGTCTTTCTATACATTGTCGGTTGGCCACCCATGATGAACCAGAGCACACAGAGAAACATTATTCCTTCCGGTCTCTCCATATGTGGCTCACATGCATTTCGAAACTAAAGTAGGAACATTTAGCTGACCAATTAAACATCTCTCAGTTTTACTAATATCAGCATAATATCAGATTTGAATTTGTACAACTAAGCTTGTTTAGCTCGATGGGTGGAGCAGTGCTATTACGACACGAACCACGTAGGCTGATCGTGGTCATCATAAAATGGGGAAACCGTAAGCATGATGAGTATAGTGTTGACCGTGGCAGTGGGATGGCAGATCTGAAGCTGCAAACTGCGCAAAGGGTAGTTAGCAACCGATGTTTGCTTTGAAATAACAACTAAGATTTGGTATGGACAAGAAAGTATAGTCAACAAGTGACAAAGAAATGCAATTCTGCTGTCTCTCTATATGTCGCGACATGCATTTGGAAACTCAAGTGGGACCTTTAGCTAACCAATTAAATGTGTTTGTTAACTAATATCAGTATCATATCACAATCATATTTGAACAACTAAGCTTTGGAATTTTGAGTGTTGTGTTTTTTAGCTTGAAGGGTGGAGTAATGCTAGTACGACAGAAAGCACCTACGCAGATCATAGTAGAGTAGATAAAAGGGGAAAACCCTAAGCATCAAGAGTAAAATCAGGAAAGTGGAACTAGCTGGACCAGTGGGTGGCGCACATGCTTTTCGAAACAAATATAGGAACATTAGGTGACCAATTAAACGTTCTCTGTTTTAGTAATATGAGCATCATATCATATTCGTATTTCAACACGTAAGCTTTGGAATTATGAGTGGCATGTTGTTTCGCTTGATGGGTTGAGGTCTTGAGGAGCAGTGCTAGCACGACACGAAGCAGTGAAGCACCTACGATGATGGTAGTGAATATAAAGGGGGGAAACCATAAGCTTTACAAGTATAGTGACCGTGACATGGCGGATCTGAAGGTGCAAACTGGACAAAGCTACTTCGCAACCAATGTTTGCATTCAACTAGCCACTACGATTTGGTACGGACAAGAAAAGTACAGTAAACAATTTAAGATCTATTTTCCGGGTGAGATCAATAACTTAAGCACATATGGAAGAGTGATGACCCACAAGTATATGGGATATATCGTAGTCCTTTCGATAAGTAAGAGTGTCGAACCCAACGAGGAGCAGAAGGAAATGATAAGCGGTTTTCAGCAAGGTATTCTCTGCAAGCACAGAAATTATCGGTAACAGATAGTTTTGTCATAAGGTAATTTGTAACGGGTAACAAGTAACAAGTGTAAATAAAGTGCAGCAAGGTGGCCCAATCCTTTTTGTAGCAAAGGACAAGCCTGGACAAACTCTTATATAGAGAAAAGCGCTCCCGAGGACACATGGGAATTATCGTCAAGCTAGTTTTCATCACGTTCATATGATTCGCGTTCGGTACTTTGATAATTTGATATGTGGGTGGACAGGTGCTTGGGTGCTGTCCTTACTTGGACAAACAGCCCACTTATGATTAACTCCTATTGCAAGCATCCGCAACTACAAAAGAAGTATTAAGGTAAACCTAACCATAGCATGAAACATATGGATCCAAATCAGCCCCTTACGAAGCAACGCATAAACTAGGGTTTAAGCTTCTGCCACTCTAGCAACCCATCATCTACTTATTACTTCCCAATGCCTTCCTCTAGGCCCAAACAATGGTGAAGTGTCATGTAGTCGACGTTCACATGACACCACTAGAGGAGAGACAACATACATCTCATCAAAATATCGAACGAATACCAAATTCACATGACTACTAATAGCAAGACTTCTCCCATGTCCTCAGGAACAAACGTAACTACTCACAAAGCATATTCTTGTTCATAATCAGAGGGGTATTAATGTGCATATTGGATCTGAACATATGATCTTCCACCAAGTAAACCAACTAGCAGCAACTACAGGGAGTAATCAACACTACTAGCAACCCACAGGTACCAATCTCAGACTTAGAGACAAGGATTGGATACAAGAGATGAACTAGGGTTTTAGAGGAGATGGTGCTGGTGAAGATGTTGATGAATATGGACCCCCTCCCGATGAGAGGATCGTTGGTGATGACGATGGCAATGATTTCCCCCTCCCGGAGGGAAGTTTCCCCGGCAGAACAGCTCTGCCGGAGCCCTAGATTGGTTCCGCCAAGGTTCCGCCTCGTGGCGGCGGAGTCTCGTCCCGAAAGCTTGCTTATGATTTCTTCTCGGACGAAAGACTTCATATAGCAGAAGATGGACACCGGAGGGCCACCAGGGCCCACGAGGCAGGGGCGCGCCCAGGGGGTAGGGTGCGCCCCCACCCTCGTGGCCAGGGTGTGGGCCTCCTCTGGTATTTTCTTCGCTCAGTATTTTTTATTATTTCCAAAAAGAACTTCCATGGAGTTTCAGGACTTTTGGAGTTGTGCAGAATAGGTCTCTAATATTTGCTCCTTTTCCAGCCCAGAATTCCAGCTGCCGGCATTCTTCCTCTTTATGTAAACCTTGTAAAATAAGAGAAAATAGGCATAAGTATTGTGACATAATGTGTAATAACAGACCATAATGCAATAAATATCGATATAAAAGCATGATGCAAAATGGACGTATCAACTCCCCCAAGCTTAGACCTCGCTTGTCCTCAAGCGGAAGCCGATAACGATAAATATGTCGACATGTTTAGAGATAGCGGTGTCGATAAAATAAAATACGGACATGAGGGCATCATGATCATTCTTATAATAGCAACATATATGGATATTGTCATATGATTTCTTATGCTCAAGTAATAATCTATTCACAATGTCAAATATGAATCAGAAACTTTATTGAGAACCAGCAAACTATAATCTCAGTCATTGAAGCAATTGCAATTTATCATAACATCGGAAAGAGTCTATGTAAGAGCTTTTCAGCAAGTCCACATACTCAACTATCATTTAGTCTTTCACAATTGCTAACACTCACGCAATACTTGTGGTTACGGAGTTTTAATCGGACACAGAGAAAGATAGGGGCTTATAGTTTCGCCTCCCAACCTTTTACCTCAAGGGTAATGTCAACAATAATAGTTCATGCTAACTTACATCCAATTAGATATATATATCAGGATCTTTCCAACACAAGGCGCTTGCCAAAGGATAAAATGTAAAAAGGAAAGGTGAAGATCACCATGACTCTTGCATAAGGGTAAGAGATAAAAGTAAAAGATAGGCCCTGCGCAGAGGGAAGCAGAGGTTGTCATGCGCTTTCAGGGTTGGATGCACAAAATCTTAATGCGAAAGAACGTCACTTTATATTGCCACTTGTGATATGGACCTTTATTATGCAGTCCATCGCTTTTATTTATTCCACATCACAAGATCGTATAAAGCTTATTTTCTCCCACACTAATAAGTCATACATATTTAGAGAGCAATTTTTATTTCTTGCACCGATGACAACTTACTTGAAGGATCTTACTCAATCCATAGGTAGATATGGTGGACTCTCATGGCAAAACTGGGTTTAAGGGAATTTGGAAGCACAAGTAGTATCTCTACTTGGTGCAAAGAATTTGGCTAGCATGAGGGAGAAAGGCAAACTCAACATGTTGGATGATCCATGACAATATACTTTATCTCAGATATAAGAAAACATGACCCATTATGTTGTCTTCCTTGTCCAACATCAACTCTTTAGCATGTCATTTTTTAATGAGTGCTCACAATCATAAAAGATGTCCAAGATAGTATATTTATATGTGAAACCTCTCTTTCTTTATTACTTCCTATTAATTGCAACGATGACCAAAACTATGTTTGTCAACTCTCAACAACTTTTAATCATCATACTCTCTCTATGTGAGGTCATTACTCTCCATAAGATCAATATGATCTCCCTTTATTTCTTTTTATTCTTTCTTTTTCTTTTATTCCCTAAAAATCATGGCAAAATAATCAAGCCCTTGACTCAACACTAATCTTTATTATATATAGCTCACGGACTCGATTACATAGAGGGATCATAAAGCAAAACTCAAAACTAGTTCATACTAAAAACTTTATTCTACTAGATCAAGATATTACTAAAAGGATCGAACTAAGAAAAACGGTAAAGATAGGAGTGTGATGGTGATACGATACCGGGGCACCTCCCCCAAGCTTGGCAGTTGCCAAGGGGAGTGCCCATACCCATGTGATTATATCTCTTTCTTCGGAGGTGATGATGTGATATTCTTGGCTATGATACCCCTCAGGATACGATTCTCCTCCTCGAGCTTGTTGACTTGCCGCTTAAGATCCATTACTTCCTTACGGAGCTTACCCGTGACAGTTAAAGCTCCTTGCACCCATGGATGCTGCATAGCTGCGGGAGAACAAGTAACACTCTTCTTCATATTTTCATAAGAATGAAATCTAACATTGGAAGGGATAACCGAGTTTGGAATAGCCGAGCTCTACAGTTTCCCCATCGTGAATCTGGCCCGGTAGCGAGAAGTGACTTCTTGATCCTCCTCCATGGCATCTATCCTTTTCAAATCGGCCTCCATCTCTTCCTCCGTTGCTGGCCCAAAGTGGTAGAAGACATCTTGCTCTAATCTGCGGCAGAAACAGCTCGAAACAAAAACATAGGATATTTGCGTGATACGGGAGTCAAAACCTTTGGGAGATTATATAATGAATTTTTACCAACCAAAAGAAGTATCGTGCAAGAAAACGGAGTCCGGAGAGCACACGAGGTGCCCATGAGGTAGGGGGCGCGCCCAGGGGGTAGGGCGCGCCTCCCACCCTCATGGAAGTCTCGTGTCCTTCCTGGACTGCTTCTTATTTTCCTATTTTTCTAAATATTCCAAAACAGAGAAAATTTGCCATTAGAACTGTTTTGGAGTCAGTTTACTTACCGTACCACATACCTATTCCTTTTCGGAGTCTGAAACGTTCTAGAAAGTGTCTCTGGTGTTACGGTTTCAATAACATTAGTTTCAACATTTATAGGGTTGCCTGAGATACAATGTTTAATTCTTTGACCGTTCACCACCTTCGGATTTGTGCCTTGAAAGTTGTTGATTTTTATGGCACCGGAACAATAGACCTCCTCGATAACATAAGGACCTTCCCATTTAGAGAGAAATTTTCTTGCAAAAAATCCTAAACGAGAGTTGTATAACAATACATAATCACCTACATTAAACTCACGCTTTTGTATCCTTTTGTCATGCCATCTTTTAACTTTTTCTTTAAACAACTTGGCATTCTCATAGGCTTGGGTTCTCCATTCATCAAGTGAGCTAATGTCAAATATCCTCTTCTCACCGGCAAGTTTGAAATCATAATTGAGCTCTTTAATAGCCCAATATGCCTTATGTTCTAGTTCGAGAGGTAAGTGACATGCTTTTCCATATACCATTTTATACGGAGACATACCCATAGGATTTTTATATGCAATTCTATAGGCCCATAATGCATCATCAAGTTTCTTGGACCAATTCTTTCTGGATCTATTAACAGTCTTTTGCAAAATTAATTTGACCTCTCTATTACTCAATTCTACTTGACCACTAGACTGTGGGTGGTAAGGAGATGCAATTCTATGATTAACGTCATACTTAGCAAGCATTTTACGGAAAGCACAATGAATAAAGTGTGAACCACCATCAGTTATTAAGTATCTAGGGACTCCAAACCTCGGAAAAATAACTTCTTTAAGCATTTTAATAGAAGTGTTATGATCAGCACTACTAGCTGGAATAGCTTCTACCCACTTAGTAACGTAATCAACAGCAACTAAAATATGTGTATACCCATTAGAGGAAGGAAAAGGTCCCATATAATCAAAACCCAAACGTCAAATGGTTCAATAACAAGTGAATAATTCATAGGCATTTCTTGACGTCTACTAATGTTACCAATTCTTTGACATTCATCACAAGATAAGACAAACTTACGAGCATTCTTGAAGAGAGTAGGCCAATAAAAACCGGATTGCAATACCTTATGTGCAGTTCTATCTCCAGCGTGGTGCCCTCCATAAGCCTCGAAGTGACACTTGCGTAGGATCTGTTCCTGTTCATGCTCAGGTACACAACGCCTAATAACACCATCTACTCCTTCTTTATAAAGATGTGGGTCATCCCAGAAGTAATGTCCTAAATCATAGAAAAACTTTTCTTTTGCTGGTATGTGAAACTAGGTGGTATAAATTTAGCAACAATGTAATTAGCATAATCAGCATACCACGGAGTAGTACGAGAAGCATTTATGACATTTAATTGTTCATCAGGAAAGCTATCATCAATAGGTAGTGGGTCATCAAGAACATTTTCTAACCTAGACAAGTTATCTGCAACGGGGTTCTCAGCTCCCTTTCTATCAATAATATGCAAATCAAATTCTTGTAGCAAGAGAACCCATCTAATAAGTCTAGATTTAGCATCTTTCTTTTCCATAAGATATTTAATAGCAGCATGATCAGTGTGAATAGTTACTTTAGAATCAACAATATACGGTCTGAACTTATCACAAGCAAATACAACTGCTAAGAATTCTTTTTCAGTAGTGGCATAATTTCTCTGGGCATTGTCTAGAGTTTTACTAGCATATTGAATAACATTTAATTTCTTAAAAACTCTTTGCCCTAGAACAACACCTACAGGATAATCGCTAGCATCACACATAATTTCAGAAGGTAAATTCCAATCAGGTGGTTGAACGATAGGTGCAGAGATTAGTGCTTTCTTAAGTATTTCAAATGCTTCTACACAGTCATCATCAAAGACAAATGGTATATCTTTTTGTAATAGATTAGTCAGAGGCCGAGAATTTTTTTAGAAGTCCTTAATGAACCTCCTATAAAAACCGGCATGACCAAGGAAACCTCTTATACCTTTGATGTCCTTGGGACATGGCATCTTTTCAATAGAATCAACTTTAGCTTTATCCACTTCAATACCTCTTTCAGAAATTTTATGCCCCAAAGCAATGCCTTCATTAACCATAAAGTGGCACTTCTCCCAATTCAAGACAAGATTAGTTTCTTCACATCTCTGCAAAACTCGATCAAGGTTGCTCAAGCAATCATCAAAAGCGGATCCATAAACGGAGAAATCGTCCATGAAAACCTCACAAATCTTTTCATAGAAGTCAGAAAATATAGCCATCATGCATCTTTGGAAGGTAGCAGGTGCATTACATAAACCAAAAGGCATACGTCTATAAGCAAAAGTACCGAAAGGGCAAGTAAAAGTGGTCTTTGCTTGATCATCAGCTGACATAGGTATTTGAGAGAAACCAGAGTAACCATCTAGAAAGCAAAAATGTGTATGTTTGGATAATCTTTCTAGCATTTGATCAATGAATGGCAAGGGGTAATGATCTTTTTTAGTAGCTTTATTTAGTTTGCGGAAATCAATTACCATCCTATAACCTGTAATAATTCTTTGCGGAATCAATTCATCTTTATCATTAGGAACGACAGTAATACCTCCCTTCTTAGGGACACAATGGACATGACTTACCCACTGACTATCAGCAACGGGATAAATTATACCTGCCTCAAGGAGCTTTAGTATTTCCTTTCTTACCACTTCTTTCATCTTAGGATTCAGCCGTCGTTGATGATCAATAACTGGTTTGGCATCTTTCTCCAAATTTATTTTGTGTTGGCATAGAATGGGACTAATGCCCTTAAGATCATCAAGAGTATATCCAATAGCAGCACGGTGCTTCTTCAGAGTTTTCAATAATTTTTCTTCCTCCTTCTCTGAAAGGTTAGCACTAATAATAATAGGATATATCTTCTTTTCATCAAGATAAGCATATTTAAGAGTATCAGGTAATGGTTTAAGCTCAAACACGGGATCACCCTTGGGTGGAGGAGGATCCCCTAGGATTTCAACAGGCAAATTGTGTTTCGGAATAGGTCCCTGTTTAAAGAATACTTCATCTATTTCCCTTCTTTCATTCATAAACATATCATTTTCATGGTCTAGCAAATATTGTTCTAAAGGATCACTAGGAGGTACGACAATAGAAGCAAGACCAATAATTTCGTCTTTACTAGGCAATTCCTCATCACGAGGTTGTCTACGAAATTTAGAAAAATTAAACTCATGAGACATATCATCCAACCAATAGTAACAACATCCTTCTTGCAATCTATCTTAGCATTAATAGTATTCAAGAAGGGTCTACCAAATATAATGGGACAAAAGCTATCTTGAGGGGAACCAAGAACAAGGAAATCAACAGGATATTTAGCTTTCCCACACAATACCTCAACATCTCTACAATCCCAATTGGTGAAATTGTATCTCTATTGGCAAGCTTAATGGTGACATCAATTTCTTCTAACTCAGCAGGTGCAATATCATGCATAATTTCTTGATATAAAGAAATAGGTATTGCACTAGCACCCATATCACATAAGACATGATAACAATGATCTCCTATTTTAACAGAAATAACAGGCATGCCTACCACAGGTCTATGTTTATCTTTAGCACTAGGTTTAGCAATTCTAGCAGTCTCATCACAGAAGTAAATAACATGGCCATCAATATTATCAGCCAAGAGATCTTTAACAATAGCAATATTAGGTTCAACCTTAACTTGCTCAGGAGGTGTATAAGTTCTAATATTACTTTTGTTGACTACAGTTGAAGCTTTAGCACGATCCTTTATCCTAACAGGGAAAGGTGGTTTCTCAACATAAGCAGTAGGAACAATAGGATCATTATAAGTGATAGTCTTTTCTTCAACTTTAATAGGTGCAACTACTTTTACTTCTATGGGAGGATGATATTTAAACCACTTCTCCTTAGGGAGATCAACATGAGCAGCAAAAGATTCACAAAAAGAAGCTACTATCTTAGAGTCAAGTCCATATTTAGTGCTAAATTTACGGAAAACATCGGTATCCATAACAGATTTAACACAATCAAACTTAGGTGTTATACCTGACTCCTTGCTACTTCTTGAGCACTGCGTTGGTTTTCCCTTGAAGAGGAAAGGGTGATGCAGCATAGTAGCGTAAGTATTTCCCTCAGTTTTTGAGAACCAAGGTATCAATCCAGTAGGAGGCTACATGCAAGTCCATCGCACCTACACAAACAAATAAATCCTCGCAACCAACGCGATAAGGGGTTGTCAATCCCTACACGGTCACTTACGAGAGTGAGATCTGATAGATATGGTAGGATAATATTTTTGGTATTTTTGTGATAAAGATGCAAAGTAAAGTAAACAAAATAAAAACGGCAAAAGAAATAGCTTGTTGACGAGAGATTAATATGATGGAAAATAAACCCGGGGGCCATAGGTTTCACTAGTGGCTTCTCTCAAGAGCATAAGTATTTTACGGTGGGTGAACAAATTACTGTTGAGCAATTGACAGAATTGAGCATAGTTATGAGAATATCTAGGTATGATCATGTATATAGGCATCACGTCCGAGACAAGTAGACCGACTCCTGCCTACATCTACTACTATTACTCCACACATCGACCGCTATCCAGCTTGCATCTAGAGTATTAAGTTCATAAGAACAGAGTAACGCTTTAAGCAAGATGACATGATGTAGAGGGATAAATTCATGCAATATGATAAAAAAACATCTTGTTATCCTTGATGGCAACAATACAATACGTGCCTTGTTGCCCTACTGTCATTGGGAAAGGACACCGCAAGATTGAACCCAAAGCTAAGCACTTCTCCCATTGCAAGAAAGATCAATCTAGTAGGCCAAACCAAACTGATAATTCGAAGAGACTTGCAAAGATAACCAATCATACATAAAAGAATTCAGAAGATTCAAATATTGTTCATAGATAAACTTGATCATAAACCCACAATTCATCGGTCTCAACAAACACACCGCAAAAGAAGATTACATCGAATAGATCTCCACAAGAGAGGGGGAGAACATTGTGTTGAGATCCAAAAAGAGAGAGGAAGCCATCTAGCTAATAACTATGGACCCGAAGGTCTGAGGTAAACTACTCACACTTCATCGGAGAGGCTATGGTGTTGATGTAGAAGCCCTCCGTGATCGATGCCCCCTCCGGCGGAGCTCCGGAACAGGCCCCAAGATGGGATCTCGTGGGTACAGAAGGTTACGGCGGTGGAGTTAGGTTTTTGGCTCCGTATCTGATAGTTTGGGGGTACGTAGGTATATATAGGAGGAAGGAGTACGTCGGTGGAGCAACGTGGGGCCCACGAGGGTGGAGGGCGCGCTTGGGGGGTAGGTGCCCCCCTACCTCGTGGCTTCCTTCTTGATTTCTTGACGTAGGGTCCAAGTCCTCTGGATCATGTTCGTTCCGAAAATCACGTACCCGAAGGTTTCATTCCGTTTGGACTCCGTTTGATATTCTTTTTCTGCGAAAATCTGAAATAGGCAAAAAACAACAATTCTGGGCTGGGCCTCCGGTTAATAGGTTAGTCCCAAAAATAATATAAAAGTGAATAATAAAGCCCAATAATGTCCAAAACAGAAGATAATATAGCATGGAGCAATCAAAAAATATAGATACGTTGGAGACGTATCAAGCATCCCCAAGCTTAATTCCTGCTCGTCCTCGAGTAGGTAAATGATAAGAACATAATTTTTGCTATGGAATGCTACTTGGCATAATTTCAATGTAATTCTTCTTAATTGTGGTATGAATATTCAGATCCGAAAGATTCAAGATAAAAGTTCATATTGGCATAATAATAATAATACTTCAAGCATACTAACTAAGCAATTATGTCCTCTCAAAATAACATGGCCAAAGAAAGTTCATCCCTACAAAATCATATAGTTTAGTCATGCTCCATTTTCGTCACACAAGAATGCTCTCATCATGCACAACCCCGATGACAAGCCAAGCAATTGTTTCATACTTTAGTAATCTCAAACTTTTTCAACCTTCACGCAATACATGAGCGTGAGCCATGGATATAGCACTATGGGTGGAATAGAATATGATGATGGGGGTTATGTGGAGAAGAAAAAAAGGAGAAAGTCTCACATCAACGAGGCTAATCAATGAGCTATGGAGATGCCCATCGATTGATGTTAATGCAAGGAGTAGGGATTGCCATGCAACGGATGCACTAGAGCTATAAATATATGAAAGCTCAACAAAAGAAACTAAGTGGGTGTGCATCCAACTTGATTGCTCACGAAGACCTAGGGCACTTGAGGAGGCCCATTGTTGGAATATACAAGCCAAGTTCTATAATGAAAAATTCCCACTAGTATATGAAAGTGACAAAACAAGAGACTCTCTATTATAAAGATCATGGTGCTACTTTGAAGCACAAGTGTGGTAAAAGGATAGTAACATTGTCCCTTCTCTCTTTTTCTCTCATTTTTTTTGGGCCTTCTCTTTTTTATGGCCTTTCTCTTTTTTTTATTCCTCACTTGGGACAATGCTCTAGAAAATGATGATCATCACACTTCTATTTATTTACAACTCAATGATTACAACTCGATACTAGAACAAAGTATGACTCTATATGAATGCCTCCGGCGGTGTACCGGGATATGCAATGAACCAAGAGTGACATGTATGAAATAATTATGAACGGTGGCTTTGCCACAAATACTATGTCAACTACATGATCATGCAAAGCAATATGACAATGATGAACGTGTCATGATAAACGGAATGGTGGAAAGTTGCATGGCAATATATCTTGGAATGGCTATGGAAATGCCATAATAGGTAGGTATGGTGGCTGTTTTGAGGAAGATATAAGGAGGTTTATGTGTGAAAGAGCGTATCATATCATGGGGTTTGGATGCATCGGCGAAGTTTGCACCAACTCTCAATGTGAGAAAGGGCAATGCACGGTACCGAAGAGGCTAGCGATGATGGAAAGGTGAGGGTGCGTATAATCCATGGACTCAAAATTAGTCATAAAGAACTCACATACTTATTGCAAAAATCTACAAGTCATCAAAAACCAAGCACTACGCGCATTCTCCTAGGGGGATAGATTGGTAGGAAAAGACCATCGCTCGTCCCTGACCGCCACTCATAAGGAGGACAATCAAAGAACACCTCATGTTTCAAATTTGTTACATAAGGTTTACCATACGTGCATGCTACGGGACTTGCAAACTTCAACACAAGTATTTCTCAAATTCACAACTACTCAACTAGCACAACTTTGATATCACTACCTCCATGTCTCAAAACAATCATCAAGCATCAAACTTCTCTTAGTATTCAACACACTCATAAGAAAGTTTTTACTAATCTTGAATACCTAGCATATTAGGATTATTTAAGAAAATTACCATGCTATTTAAGACTCTCAAAATAATCTAAGTGAAGCATGAGAGATCAATAGTTTCTATAAAACAAATCCACCACCGTGGTCTAAAAGATATAAGTGAAGTACTAGAGCAAAAACTATATAACTCAAAAGATATAAGTGAAGCACACAGAGTATTCTAATAATTTCCGAATCATGTGTGTCTCTCTCAAAAGGTGTGTACAGCAAGGACGATTGTGGTAAAATAAAAGCAAAGACTCAAATCATACAAGACGCTCCAAGAAAGACACATATCATGTGGTGAATAAAAATATAGCTCCAAGTAAAGTTACCGACGGAAGTAGACGAAAGAGGGGATGCCTTCCGGGGCATCCCCAAGCTTTGGCTTTTAGGTGTCCTTAGATTATCTTGGGGGTGCCATGGGCATCCCCAAGCTTAGGCTCTTGCCACTCCTTGTTCCATAATCCATCAAAATCTTTCACCCAAAACTTGGAAACTTCACAACACAAAACTTAGCAGAAAATCTCGTGAGCTCCGTTAGCGAAAGAAAACAAAATACCACTTCAAGGTACTGTAATGAACTCATTCTTTATTTATATTGGTGTTAAACCTACTGTATTACAACTTCTCTATGGTTTATAAACTCTTTTACTAGCCATAGATTCATCAAAATAAGCAAACAACACACGAAAAACAGAATCTGTCAAAAACAGAACAGTCTGTAGTAATCTGTAACTAACGCAAACTTCTGGAACTCCAAAAAATCATCCAAAATAGGAAGACCTATAAAATTTGTTTATTGATCGGTAGCAATTGGAATCAATATTTTATCACGTTCTGGTGATTTTTAACAATTATTTTTGTGAACAGAAAGTTTCTGGAATCTTCTGCAAGATCAAATAACTATCATCCAAGAAGATCCTATAGGTTTAACTTGGCACAAACACTAATTAAAACATAAAAACGCATCTAACCAGAGGCTAGATCAAATATTTATTCCTAAACAGAAGCAAAAAGCAAAAAACTAAAAATAAAATTGGTTTGCCTCCCAACAAGCGCTATCGTTTAACGCCCCTAGCTAGGCATAAAGGCAAGGATAGATCTAGGTAGTGCCATAGTAATAGGATAGATCATTAAAACTCATTTCGTATTCTCTACGTTCAGCAGCAAGTTTTCTTTGAGGCAAGCAAAAGTAATCAAAAGGGCTATATTTAATGGGACAAAAGTCCCCAATATCAATTTTAGGAGGTATAGGTTCCTCCTTCGGCCCTTCGTATTGCACAACCAATTCATCATTATAAGCATTCTTTTGACAGAACTTTGTGAGCCTATACTCGAGAGAATATCCTAGCTCATTTTTTCGAATAGCCAAATCATCATTAAGTTCAGAAATTCTATCAACTAGAACATTGGTTGGGACCTTTTTTCTAAGGTTTTCATTGAAAGCAACATAGTCTAGAGATTGAAAATGCATTATTTCTTCTTGATCAAAGAGGATAGCCTCTATGGGAGGACGGCCAGCGTCCACCCTATAATGTGCAAAGATTTCTTTGGCCTCTTTTATTATATCTGAACTCATAAGCCAAAAAGATAGTAGCGGCACGCTTAACAGAAGAATGCTATATATTAGAAAATTCGAGGAAAATCCTTTATATGCAAAGGTGCAAGTGCATAAATTGCCTTTCAAGTTCAACTATAAGCATGGCAATAGCGTCCGCAAGACTACTAGTTCTATGAAGAATGGAACTACCCATAGAAGGCAAAGCACCGGCACAAGTAAAGAAATCTTGAATAACTCCTTTTCCAATAATATTACCACCACCAATTCGAAATCTTTTTGTAAGCAAGGTAGGGGGTTCTTCAGCAGGAGCATCAGAATTTTCCATGATATTATTATTGTCCATATCGACAATAATTTCCCCAATTTCAAACATAACGGCAGAAAGAGCGAGGGGCAAAAAGGAAAGAAGAAGGCGAACGGAAAAGAGACGGCGAATAAAACGGTGAGGGTGAAGTGGGGGAGAGGAAAACGAGAGGCAAATGGCAAATAATGTAATGCGGGAGATAAGGGTTTGTGATGGGTACTTGGTATGTTGACTTTTGCGTAGACCTCCCCGGCAACGGCGCCAGAAATCCTTCTGGCTACCTCTTGAGCACTGCGTTGGTTTTCCCTTGAAGAGGAAAGGGTGATGCAGCAAAGTAGCGTAAGTATTTCCCTCAGTTTTTGAGAACCAAGGTATCAATCCAGTAGGAGGCTACATGCAAGTCCCTCGCACCTACACAAACAAATAAATCCTCGCAACCAATGCGATAAGGGGTTGTCAATCCCTACACGGTCACTTACGAGAGTGAGATCTGATAGATATGATAGGATAATATTTTTGGTATTTTTGTGATAAAGATGCAAAGTAAAGTAAACAAAATAAAAATGGCAAAAGAAATAGCTTGTTGACGGGAGATTAATATGATGGAAAATAGACCCGGGGGCCATAGGTTTCACTAGTGGCTTCTCTCAAGAGCATAAGTATTTTACGGTGGGTGAAAAAATTACTATTGAGCAATTGACAGAACTGAGCATAGTTATGAGAATATCTAGGTATGATCATGTATATAGGCATCACGTCCGAGACAAGTAGACCGACTCCTGCCTGCATCTACTACTATTACTCCACACATCAACCGCTATCCAGCATGCATCTAGAGTATTAAGTTCATAAGAACAGAGTAACGCTTTAAGCAAGATGACATGATGTAGAGGGATAAATTCATGCAATATGATAAAAAAACCCATCTTGTTATCCTTGATGGCAACAATACAATACGTGCCTTGCTGCCCCTACTGTCACTGGGAAAGGACACCGCAAGATTGAACCCAAAGCTAAGCACTTCTCCCATTGCAAGAAAGATCAATCTAGTAGGCCAAACCAAACTGATGATTCGAAGAGACTTGCAAAGATAACCAATCATACATAAAAGAATTCAGAAGATTCAAATATTGTTCATAGATAAACTTGATCATAAACCCACAATTCATCGGTCTCAACAAACACACCGCAAAAGAAGATTACATCGAATAGATCTCCACAAGAGAGGGGGAGAACATTGTGTTGAGAGCCAAAAAGAGAGAGGAAGCCATCTAGCTAATAACTATGGACCCGAAGGTCTGAGGTAAACTACTCACACTTCATCGGAGAGGCTATGGTGTTGATGTAGAAGCCCTCCGTGATCGATGCCCCCTCTGGCGGAGCTCCGCAACAGGCCCCAAGATGGGATCTCGTGGGTACAGAAGGTTGTGGCGGTGGAATTAGGTTTTTGGCTCCGTATCTGATCGTTTGGGGGTACGTAGGTATATATAGGAGGAAGGAGTACGTCGGTGGAGAAACATGGGGCCCACGAGGGTGGAGAGC
>NC_057799.1:432669364-432709303 GCF_018294505.1 Triticum aestivum | reverse complement strand
GGCGCGCCCTCTACCTCGTGGCTTCCTGCTTGAATTCTTGACGTAGGGTCCAAGTCCTCTGGATCATGTTCGTTCCGAAAATCACGTTCCCGAAGGTTTCATTCCGTTTGGACTTCGTTTGATATTCTTTATCCGTGAAACTCTGAAATAGGCAAAAAACAGCAATTCTGGGCTGGGCCTCCGGTTAATAGGTTAGTCCCAAAAATAATATAAAAGTGAATAATAAAGCCCAATAATGTCCAAAACAGAAGATAATATAGCATGGAGCAATCAAAAATTATAGATACGTTGGAGACGTATCATTCCTCACCTTCGTCGAGATCCCAATCTTCAGAGTTGCGTTTAATCCTTTCCAATAAATCCCATTTGAACTCAATAGTCTTCATCATAAAAGAGCCAGTACAAGAAGTATCGAGCATGGAGCGATTGTTGTCAGAAAGCTGAGCATAAATTTTTTGAATAATCATTTCTCTTGAGAGCTCATGATTGGGGCATGAATATAACATTGACTTAAGCCTCCCCCAAGCTTGAGCGATGCTTTCTCCTTCGCGAGGCCAAAAATTATATATATAATTACGATCACGATGAACAAGATGCATAGGATAAAACTTCTGATGGAATTCCAATTTCAACCGTTTGTAGTCCCATGATCCCATATCATCACATAGCCTATACCATGTCAATGCATCTCCCTTCAAAGATAAAGGGAAGACCTTCTTCTTGATAACATCATTGGGCATACCTGCAAGCTTAAATAATCCACAAACTTCATCCACATAGATTAAGTGTATATCGGGATGTAAAGTTCCATCTCCTGCAAAAGGATTAGCCATCAGTTTCTCTATCATACCCGAAGGAATTTCGAAGTAAACATTTTTATTTTCAGTAGGTTCAGTAGGTTGAGGAGCAACTCTTTGCTCTACTGGTCGAGGTGAAGATACGCCGAACAAGCCCCTCAAAGGATCACTTTCCATAGTAACAAGTGACAGTAAATTTCAGCACACTATATAAATTTTTCCTTACCAAATTTCACCTACCAAAGGCGCTTCACTCCCCGGCAACGGCGCCAGAAAAGAGTCTTGATGACCCACAAGTATAGGGGATCTATCGTAGTCCTTTCGATAAGTAAGAGTGTCGAACCCAACGAGGAGCAGAAGGAAATGATAAGCGGTTTTCAGCAAGGTATTCTCTGCAAGCACTGAAATTATCGGTAACAGATAGTTTTGTGATAAGGTAATTTGTAACGGGTAACAAGTAACAAGTGTAAATAAAGTGCAGCAAGGTGGCCCAATCCTTTTTGTAGCAAAGGACAAGCCTGGACAAACTCTTATATAGAGAAAAGCGCTCCCGAGGACACATGGGAATTATCGTCAAGCTAGTTTTCATCACGTTCATATGATTCGCGTTCGGTACTTTGATAATTTGATATGTGGGTGGACCGGTGCTTGGGTGCTGTCCTTACTTGGACAAACATCCCACTTATGATTAACTCCTATTGCACGCATCCGCAACTAGAAAAGAAGTATTAAGGTAAACCTAACCATAGCATGAAACATATGGATCCAAATCAGCCCCTTACGAAGCAACACATAAACTAGGGTTTAAGCTTCTGTCACTCTAGCAACCCATCATCTACTTATTACTTCCCAATGCCTTCCTCTAGGCCCAAACAATGGTGAAGTGTCATGTAGTCGACGTTCACATGACACCACTAGAGGAGAGACAACATACATCTCATCAAAATATCGAACGAATACCAAATTCACATGACTACTAATAGCAAGACTTCTCCCGTGTCCTCAGAAACAAACGTAACTACTCACAAAGCATATTCATGTTCATAATCAGAGGGGTATTAATGTGCATATTGGATCTGAACATATGATCTTCCACCAAGTAAACCAACTAGCATCAACTACAAGGAGTAATCAACACTACTAGCAACCCACAGGTACCAATCTCAGACTTAGAGACAGGGATTGGATACAAGAGATGAACTAGGGTTTTAGAGGAGATGGTGCTGGTGAATATGTTGGTGAAGATGGACCCCCTCCCGATGACAGGATCGTTGGTGATGACTATGGCGATGATTACCCCCTCCCGGAGGGAAGTTTCCCTAGTAGAACAGCTATGCCGGAGCCCTAGATTGGTTCTGCCAAGGTTCCGGCTCGTGGCGGCGGAGTCTCGTCCCGAAAGCTTGCTTATGATTTTTTCTCGGATGAAAGACTTCATATAGCAGAAGATGGACACCGGAGGGCCACCAGGGGCCCACGAGGCAGGGGCGCGCCCAGGGGGTAGGGCGCGCCCCCACCCTCGTGGCCAGGGTGTGGGCCCCCTCTGGTATTTTCTTCGCTCAGTATTTTTTATTATTTCCAAAAATAACTTCCGTGAAGTTTCAGGACTTTTGGAGTTGTGCAGAATAGGTCTCTAATATTTGCTCCTTTTCCAGCCCAGAATTCCAGCTGCCGGGATTGTCCCTCTTTATGTAAACCTTGTAAAATAAGAGAAAATAGGCATAAGTATTGTGACATAATGTGTAATAACAGCCAACAATGCAATAAATTCGATATAAAAGCATGATGCAAAATGGACGTATCAAAGAGTACCACCTCTCTTGCAACGCCGTGTAGGCCCCTGCTGATACGTTGAGGGTGCTGCGGGTGCGATGGCTGTCGGCGGTGGGGAAGAAGACTTTAGATGGCAGACGGCCGGGTCGGGGGATAAATCATGTTGCCGTGGATGACGTGGTTGTAGGAGCGGCAACGGCAAGGTGGATGACGGCGCCGATGAAGCGAGACGACGCGATGAAAGGATCTTGGTACGGCGCCGTGGATGAGAGACGTCCATCGCTTGCAGTGGACGACGGGGTAGGGGTAGCGGCTCCGGCAAGGTGGAGGATGGGGTGGCGGACGGAGGAGGCTGGCCATAGTGGGGAGGTTGTCTTGGCGCCGACAGTGTATGAATGGGGAAATGGAGGGGGAGGGGGGATCTCAAACTTTGGGACGCGCTTGTCTGAAATGTGGGAAAGTTACGAACTTATCCCCCGTTTAAAATTTCAGACATCACGTCGGTTGGGGATAGGACAATAATCTCGCATCTCCCAAATATTTGCCGGTAACGATTTCGGGCGAGGAGAGGGTGTTTTGCAGCCCACGGTTGGCGCCTGATGACCCACAAGTATAGGGGATCTATCGTACTCCTTTCGATAAGTAAGAGTGTCCAACCCAACGAGGAGCAGAAGGAAATGATAAGCGGTTTTCAGCAAGGTATTCTCTGCAAGTACTGAAATAAGTGGTAACAGATAGTTTTGTGATAGGATAATTTGTAACGAGCAACAAGTAACAAAAGTAAATAAAGTGCACCAAGGTGGCCCAATCCTTTTTGTAGCAAAGGACAAGCCGGGACAAACTCTTATATAGAGAAAAGCGCCCCCGAGGACACATGGGAATTATCGTCAAGCTAGTTTTCATCACGTTCATATGATTCGTGTTGGGTACTTTGATAATTTGATATGCGGGTGGACCGGTGCTTGGGTGTTGTTCTTACTTGAACAAGCATCCCACTTATGATTAATCTCTATTGCAAGCATCCGCAACTACAACAAAAGTATTAAGGTAAACCTAACCATATCATGAAACATATGGATCCAAATCATCCCCTTACGAAGCAACGCATAAACTAGGGTTTAAGCTTCTGTCACTCTAGCAACCCATCATCTACTTATTACTTCCCAATGCCTTCCTCTAGGCCCAAATAATGGTGAAGTGTTATGTAGTCCACGTTCACATAACACCACTAGAGGATAGACAACATACATCTCATCAAAATAACAAACGAATACCAAATTCACATGACTACTAATAGCAAGACTTCTCCCATGTCCTCAGGAACAAACGTAACTACTCACAAAGCATATTCATGTTCATAATCAGAGGGGTATTAATATGCATATAGGATCTGAACATATGATCTTCCACCAAATAAACCAACTAGCATCAACTACAAGGAGTAATCAACACTACTAGCAACCTACTAGTACCAATCCCGGACTTAGAGACAAGAATTGGATACAAGAGATGAACTAGGGTTTTGAGAGGAGACGGTGCTGGTGAAGATGTTGATGGAGATTGCCCTCTCCCGGTGAGAGGAGCGTTGGTGATGACGATGGCGATGATTTCCCCCTCCCGGAGGGAAGTGTCCCCGGCAGAACAGTTCTGCTGGAGCCCTAGATTGGTTCCGCCAAGGTTCCGCCTCGTGGCGGCGGAGTCTCGTCCCGAAAGGTTGCTTATGATTTTTCCTGGACGAAAGACTTCATATAGCAGAAGATGGCCACCAGAGAGCCAACAGGGGGCCCATGAGGCAGGGGGGCGCGCCCCCCACCCTCGTGGACAGATGGTGGCCCCCCTGACGTATTCTTCCGCTCAGTATTTTTTATTATTTCCAAAAATAACTTTCATGGAGTTTGAGGACTTTTGGAGTTGTGCAGAATAGGTCTCTAATATTTGCTCCTTTTCCAGCCCAGAATTCCAGCTGCCGGCATTCTCCCTCCTTATGTAAACCTTGTAAAATAAGAGAGAATAGGCATAAGTATTGTGACATAATGTGTAATAACATCCCATAATGCAATAAGTATCGATATAAAAGTATGATGCAAAATGGACGTATCAACTCCCCCAAGCTTAGACCTCGCTTGTCCTCAAGCGGAAGCCGATAACGATAAATATGTCCACATGTTTAGAGGTAGAGGTGTCGATAAAATAAAATACGGACATGAGGGCATCATGATTATTCTCATAACAGCAGCATATATGGATATTGTCATATGATCTCTTATGCTCAAGTAATAATCTATTCACAATGCAAAGTATGAGTCAGAAACTTTATTGAGAACCAACAAACTATAATCTCAGTCATTGAAGCAATTGCAATTTATCATAACATCAGAAAGAGTCTATGTCAGAGCTTTTCAGCAAGTCCACATACTCAACTATCATTTAGTCTTTCACAATTGCTAACACTCACGCAATACTTGTGGTTACGGAATTTTAATCGGACACAGAGAAAGATAGGGGCTTATAGTTTCGCCTCCCAACCTTTTACCTCATGGGTAATGTCAACAATAATAACTCATGCTAACTTACATCCAATTAGATATATATATATATATATATATATATATATATATATATATATATATATATATCAGGATCTTTCCAACATACTGTGCTTGCCAAATGATAAAATGTAAAAAAGAAAGGTGAAGGTCACCATGACTCTTGCATAAGGTAGAAGATAAACATAAAAGATAGGCCCTTCGCAGAGGGAAGCAGAGGTTGCCATGCGCTTTCAGGGTTGGATGGACAAAATCTTAATGCGAAAGAACGTCGCTTTATATTGCCACTTGTGATATGAACCTTTATTATGCAGTCCGTCGCTTTTATTTCTTCCACATCACAAGATCGTATAAAGCTTATTTCCTCCACACCAATCAATCACACATATTTAGAGAGCAATTTTTATTGCTTGCACCGATGACAACTTACTTGAAGGATCTTACTCAATCCATAGGTAGATATGGTGGACTCTCATGGCAAAACTGGTTTAAGGGTATTGGGAAGCACAAGTAGTATCTCTACTTGGTGCAAAGAATTTGTCTAGCATGAGGGGGAAAGGCAAGCTCAACATGTTGGATGATCCATGACAATATACTTTATTTCAGATATAAGAAAACATAAACCATTACGTTGTCTTCCTTGTCCAACATCAACTCTTTAGCATGTCATATTTTAATGAGTGCTCCCAATCATAAAAGATGTCCAAGATGGTATATTTATATGTGAAACCTCTCTGTCTTTATTACTTCCTTTTAATTGCAACGATGACCAAAGCTATGTTTGTCAACTCTCAACAACTTTTAATCATCATACTCTTTCTATGTGAAGTCATTACTCTCCATAAAATCAATATGATCTCTTTGTTTCTTTTTATTCTTTTCTCTTTCTTTTATTCCCTCAAGATCATAGCAAGATAATCAAGCCCTTGACTCAACACTAATCTTTATTATATATAGCTCACGGACTCGATTACATGGAGGGATCATAAAGCAAAACTCAAAACTAGATCATACCAAAACTTCATTCTACTAGATCAAGATAATACTAAAAAGGATCGAACTAAGAAAAATGGTAAAGATAGTAGATGTGGTGGTGATACGATACCGGGGCACCTCCCCCAAGCTTGGCAGTTGCCAAGGGGAGTGCCCATACCCATGTGATTATGTATCCTTTGCTGGTGAAGAAGATGGTGGAGTTGTTGATGATGTGGGCTTGTCGTCCATCTTCCAAGGCATAGGCTAACCATCATAGAAGGATGATCGAATCTCCAGGATCCTCAAATCTACAGCCAAACTCATCCTCTTGAATCTATATTCATACTCATAGTTTTGGTTTTGCAGGTCATAGATTTGGGCTTGGAGGTGCTCAATTTTCTCGTGGAGCTTGAAGATGGCCTCTCCAATGTCCTTGGCATCCAGCTTGTGGTTGTTGGTGAACTCCGCGATCATCATGTGATTGGAGTCAAGTCCACGCTCCACCATCTCCTGGCACTTGAAAACTTGTTGCTCCATTGCCTCGAGCCTTGCCTCCACGCTTCCGGTCTTCCTCGGTCCCTCAACATCGCGGATGTGCAGCACCCCCTCATGCATCTCAATGGTTTGAGGGTGTTGCGGCACCTCCGCGAGATAGGGATTGATGACCTTCTCGAAGAACTTGTCCTTGGGGGCACTTGGAGACGTCATGATGATCTAGATCTGTCAGAAAAACAGATCGAAACAAGAACAGAGGATATTTGCGTGATACAAGAGTCAAAACCTTCGGGAGATAATATAATGAATTTTTACCGACCAAAATTCGTATCGTGCAGGAAAACGGAGTCCGGAGAGCACACGAGATGCCCACGAGATGCCCACGAGGTAGGGGGCGCGCCCAGTAGGGTAGGGCGCGCCCTCCACCCTCGTGGAGGCCTCGTGTCCTTCGCGGACTACTTCTTATTTTTCTATTTTTCTAAATATTCCAAAACAAAGAAAAATTGCCATTAGAACTGTTTTGGAGTCGGTTTACTTACCGTACCACATACCTATTCCTTTTTGGAGTCTGAAACGTTCTGGAAAGTGTCCCTTATGTATTCCTCCGGGGTTACGGTTTCTATAACATTGTTTTCAACATTTATAGGATTACCTGAGATATAATGTTTAATTCTTTGACCGTTCACCACCTTCGGATTTGTGCCTTCGAAGTTGTTGATTTTTATGGCCCCGGAACGATAGACCTCCTCGATAACGTACGGACCTTCCCATTTAGAGAGAAGTTTTCCTGCAAAAAATCTTAAACAAGAGTTGTATAGCAATACATAATCACCTACATTAAACTCACGCTTTTGTATCCTTTTGTCATGCCATCTTTTAACTTTTTCTTTAAACAATTTGGCATTCTCATAGGTTTGGGTTCTCCATTCATCAAGTGAGCTAATGTCAAATAACCTCTTCTCACCGGCAAGTTTGAAATCATAGTTGAGCTCTTTAATAGCCCAATAAGCCTTATGTTCGAGTTCGAGAGGTAAGTGACATGCTTTTCCATAAACCATTTTATATGGAGACATACCCATATGATTTTTATATGCAGTTCTATAAGCCCATAATGCATCATCAAGTTTCTTGGACCAATTCTTTCTAGATCTGTTAACAGTCTTTTGCAAAATTAATTTGAGCTCTCTATTACTCAATTCTACTTGACCACTGGACTGTGGGTGATAAGGAGATGCAATTCTATGATTAACATCATATTTAGCAAGCATTTTTCGGAAAGCACCATGAATAAAATGTGAACCACCATCAGTCATTAAATATCTAGGGACTCCAAACCTCAGAAAAATAACTTCTTTAAGCATTTTAATAGAAGTGTTATGATCAGCACTACTAGTTGGAATAGCTTCTACCCACTTAGTAACGTAATCAACAGCAACTAAAATATGTGTGTATCCATTAGAGGTAGGAAAAGGTCCCATATAATCAAAGCCCCAAACATCAAATGATTAACAAGTGAATAATTCATAGGCATTTCTTGACGTCTACTAATATTACCAATTCTTTGACATTCATCACAAGATAAGACAAACTTACGGGCATCCTTGAAGAGAGTAGGCCAATAAAAACCGGATTGCAATACCTTATGTGCAGTTCTATCTCCAGCGTGGTGTCCTCCATAAGCCTCGGAGTGACACTTGTGTAGGATCTGTTCCTGTTCATGCTCAGGTACACAATGTCTAATAACACCATCTACTCCTTATTTATAAAGATGTGGGTCATCCCAAAAGTAATTTCTCAAATCATAGAAGAACTTTTTCTTCTGCTGGTATGTGAAACTAGGTGGTATAAATTTAGCAACAATATAATTAGCATAATCAGCATACCATGGAGCAGCACGAGAAGCATTTATGACATTTAATTGTTCAACGGGAAAGCTATCATCAATAGGTAGTGGGTCATCAAGAACATTTCCTAACCTAGACAAGTTGTCTGCAACGGGGTTCTCAACTCCCTTTCTATCAATAATATGCAAATCAAATTCTTGTAACAAGAGAACCCATCTAATAAGTCTAGGTTTAGCATCTTTCTTTTCCATAAGATATTTAATAGCAGCATGATCAGTGTGAATAGTTACTTTAGAATCAACAATATAAGGCCTGAACTTATCACAAGCAAATACAACTGCTAAGAATTCTTTTTCAGCAGTAGCATAATTTCTCTGAGCATTATCTATAGTTTTACTAGCATATTGAATACATTTAATTTCTTATCAACTCTTTGCCCTAGAACAGCACCTACAGCATAATCACTAGCATCACACATAATTTCAAAGGGTAAATTCCAATCAGGTGGCTGAACAATAGGTGCAGAGATCAATGCTTTCTTAAGTATTTCAAACGCTTCTACACAATCATCACCAAAGACAAATGGTATATCCTTTTGTAATAAATTAGTCAGAGGCCGAGAAATTTTTGAGAAGTCCTTAATGAACCTCCTATAAAAACCGGAATGACCAAGGAAACTTCTTATACCTTTAATGTCCTTGGGACATGGCATGTTTTCAATAGCATCAACCTTGGCTTTATCAACTTCAATACCTCTTTCGGAAACTTTATGCCCCAAGACAATACCTTCATTAACCATAAAGTGCCACTTCTCCCAATTCAAGACAAGGTTAGTTTCTTCAGATTTCTGCAAAACTCAATCAAGGTTGCTCAAGCAATCATCAAAAGAGGATCCATAAATGGAGAAGTCATCCATGAAAACCTCACAAATCTTTTCACAAAAGTCAGAGAATATAGCCATCATGCATCTTTGAAAGGTAGCAGGTGTGTTACATAAACCAAAAGGCATACGTCTGTAAGCAAAAGTACCGAAAGGGCAAGTAAAAGTGGTCTTTGATTGATCATCAGCTGACACAGGTATTTGAGAGAAACCAGAATAACCATCTAGAAAGCAAAAATGTGTATGTTTGGATAATCTTTCTAGCATTTGATCAATAAAAAGTAAGGGGTAATGATCTTTTTAGTAGCCTTATTTAATTTGCGGAAATCAATTACCATCCTATAACCTGTAATAATTCTTTGCGGAATCAATTCATCTTTATCATTAGGAATGACGGTAATACCTCCCTTCTTAGGAACACAATGGACAGGACTTACCCACTGACTATCAACAATGGGATAAATTATACCTGCCTCAAGGAGCTTTAATATTCCCTTTCTTACCACTTCTTTCATTTTAGGATTAAGCCGTCGTTGGTGATCACGAACTGGTTTGGCATCTTTCTCCAAATTTATTTTGTGTTGGCATAGAGTGGGACTAATGCCCTTAAGATCATCAAGAGTATATCCAATAGCAGCGTGGTGCTTCTTCAGAGTTTTCAATAATCTCTCTTCTTCATGCTCTGAAAGGTTAGCACTAATAATAACATGATATATCTTTTTCTCATCAAGATAAGCATATTTAAGAGTATCGGGTAACGGTTTAAGCTCAAACACGGGATCACCCTTGGGTGGAGGAGGATCCCCTAGGATTTCAACAGGCAAATTGTGTTTCAGGATAGGTTCCTGTTTAAAGAATACTTCATCTATTTCCCTTCTTTCATTCATAAACATATCATTTTCATGGTCTAGCAAATATTGTTCTAAGGGATCACTAGGAGGTACGGCAATAGAAGCAAGACCAATAATTTCATCCTTACTAGGCAATTCCTCTTCACGGTGTTGTCTATGAAATTTAGAAAAGTTAAACTCATGAGACATATCACCTAAACCAATAGTAACAACATCCTTTTTGCAGTCTATCTTAGCATTAACAGTGTTCAAGAAGGGTCTACCAAATATAATGGGGCAAAAGCTATCTTGTGGGGAACCGAGAACAAGAAAATCAGCAGGGTATTTAGTTATCCCACACAAGACTTCAACATCTCTAACAATTCCAATGGGTGATATGGTATCTCTATTGGCAAGCTTAATGGTAACATCAATATCTTCTATCTCAGCAGGTGCAATATCATGCATAATTTCTTTGTATAAGTCATGAGGCATATCACTAGCACTGGCACCCATATCACATAAGCCATGATAACAATGATCTCCTATTTTAACAGAAATAACAGGCATGCCTATCACATGTCTATATTTATCTTTAGCACAAGGTTTAGCAATTCTAGCAGTTTCATCACAGAAATAAATAACATGCCCATCAATATTATCAGCCAAGAGATCTTTAACAATAGCAATATTAGGTTCAACTTTAACTTGCTCAGGAGGTGTATAGGTTCTAATATTGCTTTTACGAACAACAGTTGAAGCTTTAGCATGATCCTTTATTCTAACAGGGAAAGGTGGTTTCTCAACATAAGTAGTAGGAACAATAGGATCATTATAAGTGATAGTCTTTTCTTCAACTTTAATAGGTGCAGCTACTTTTACTTCTATGGGAGGATGATATTTAAACCACTTCTCCTTAGGGAGATCAACATGAGCAGCAAAAGATTCACATAAAGAAGCTACTATCTCAGAGTCAAGTCCATATTTAGTGCTAAATTTACGGAAAACATCGGTATCCATAAAAGATTTAACACAATCAAACTTAGGTGTCATACCTGACTCCTTACCTTCATCGAGATCCCAATATTCAGAGTTGCATTTAATTCTTTCCAATAAATCCCATTTGAATTCAATAGTCTTCATCATA
The DNA here is from genome assembly GCF_018294505.1 of Triticum aestivum. Lineage (NCBI taxonomy): Eukaryota > Viridiplantae > Streptophyta > Magnoliopsida > Poales > Poaceae > Triticum > Triticum aestivum. Next base: position 432,698,019 of record NC_057799.1, on the reverse strand, counting down.
AAAGAGCCAGCACAAGAAGTGTCAAGCATGGTGCAATTGTTATAAGAAAGCCGAGCATAGAAATTTTGAATAATTATTTCTCTTGGAAGCTCATGATTGGGGCATGAATATAACATTGATTTAAGCCTCCCCCAAGCTTGAGCGATGCTTTCTCCTTCGAGAGGCCAAAAATTATATATATAATTGCGATCACGATGAACAAGATGCATAAGATAAAACTTCTGATGAAATACCAATTTCAATCGTTTGTAGTTCCATGATCCCATATCATCACATAGCCTATACCATGTCAATGCATCTCCCTTCAAAGATAAAGGGAAGACCTTCTTCTTAATAACATCATCGGGCACACCTGCAAGCCTAAATAATCCACAAACTTCATCCACATATATTAGGTGCTCATCAGGATGCATTGTTCCGTCTCCTGCAAAAGGATTAGCTAGCAGTTTTTCTATCATACCCGAAGGAATCACAAAGTAGACATTTTCATCTTCAGTAGGTTCAGTAGGTTGAGGAGCAACTCTTTGCTCTATTGGTCGGGGTGAAGATACCCCGAACAAGCCCCTCAGAGGATTACTTTCCATAGTAACAAATGACAGTAAATTTCAGCACACTATATAAATTTTTCCTTACCAAATTCCACCTACCAAAGGCGCTTCACTCCCCGGCAACGGCGCCAGAAAAGAGTCTTGATGACCCACAAGTATATGGGATCTATTGTAGTCCTTTTGAGAAGTAAGAGTGTCGAACCCAACGAGGAGCAGAAGGAAATGATAAGCGGTTTTCAGCAAGGTATTCTCTGCAAGCACTGAAATTATAGGTAACAGATAGTTTTGTGATAGGATAATTTGTAACGAGCAACAAGTAACAAAAGTAAATAAAGTCCAGCAAGGTGGCCCAATCCTTTTTGTAACAAAGGACAAGCCTGGAGAAACTCTTATATAAAGAAAAGCGCTCCAGAGGACACATGGGAATTATCGTCAAGCTAGTTTTCATCACGTTCATATGATTCGCGTTCGGTACTTTGATAATTTGATATGTGGGTGGACCGGTGCTTGGGTGCTGCCCTTACTTGGACAAGCATCCCACTTATGATTAACCCCTATTGCAAGCATCCACAACTACAAAAGAAGTATTAAGGTAAACCTAACCATAGCATGAAACATGTGGATCCAAATCACCCCCTTACGAAGCAACACATAAACTAGGGTTTAAGCTTCTGTCACTCTAGCAACCCATCATCTACTTATTACTTCCCAATGCCTTCCTCTGGGCCCAAATAATGGTGAAGTGTCATGTAGTCGACGTTCACATAACACCACTAGAGGACAGACAACATACATCTCATCAAAATATCGAACGAATACCAAATTCAAATGACTAATAATAGCAAGACTTCTCCCATGTCCTCAGGAACAAATGTAACTACTCACAAAGCATATTCATGTTCATAATAAGAGGAGTATTAATATGCATATAGGATTTGAACATATGATCTTCCACCAAATAAACCAACTAGCATCAACTACAAGGAGTAATCAACACTACTAGCAACCTACAGGTACCAATCCCAGACTTAGAGACAAGAATTGGATACAAGAGATGAACTAGGGTTTGAGAGGAGATGATGCTGGTGAAGATGTTGGTGGAGATTGCCCTCTCCCGATGAGAAGTGTCCCCGGCAGAACAGCTCTGTCGGAGCCCTAGATTGGTTCCGCCAAGGTTCCGCCTCATGGCGGCAGAGTCTCGTCCCGAAAGCTTGCTTATAATTTTTCTTCGGACGAAAGACTTCATATAGCAGAAGATGGGCACCGGAGGGCCAACAGGGGGCCCACGAGGCAGGGGCGCGCCCAGAGGGGTAGGGCGCGCCCCCACCCTCGTGGCCAGGGTGTGGGCCCCCTCTGGTATTTCTTCCGCTCAGTATTTTTTATTATTTCCAAAAATAACTTTCATGGAGTTTCAGGACTTTTGGAGTTGTGCAGAATAGGTCTCTAATATTTGCTCCTTTTCCAGCCCAGAATTCCAGCTACCGGCATTCTCCCTCCTTATGTAAACCTTGTAAAATAAGAGAGAATAGGCATAAGTATTGTGACATAATGTGTAATAACAGCCCATAATGCAATAAGTATCGATATAAAAGCATGATGCAAAATGGACGTATCAGTGCCGAGGAACACTCTTGGAGAGTACTCGCTTTTCATTGGGGACAGCTACCCCATTGTGAAGCGGATGCCACCTTCCGTGCACGACACGGAAGGCCTGCCGTTCATGAAGCATGGTTGTGTCTTCAGTGCGCACCACCGGATGAACGACATGCTGGGACACGCTATCCCCGATTTATGCCGCTTCAGCTTGGATGAGTCTCCATCATGTGGAACCGGACTAGAAAGCTGCGACAATGATTCCCGTTGCCCACCGCTATGGATCATGCCATCCATGAGGCGCACCTGGGACTAGAACCTGGAGGAGGACATGTAGCCCATCTATAACGTGTAAGTGGAGTACGGTAAATTGTGAATGGTAGCGCTGTGAATATATGTAGACTAGTCGTGCACAAATTTATCACATGAATTGGAGATGAACTTGTGTGGCATACTGACATTTGTCCTTTAGAATTTATTACTAGTAAATGTGCTATGTGTAAACAGTCCAAGCGTCCAATCATAATTCTTAAGTTGGACTTTGCTAAGGCCTTTGACACTGTCGAGCATGAGGTTATTCTTCAGATGTTGCAGCATAAAGGGTTTGATGCCAAATGGATTCTTTGGGTTAAACAACTGTTGTCTACAGGTTCTTCGTCTGTGCTGTTAAATGGCATTCCTGGAAAGCAATTTAAGTGCAAGTGTGGGGTCAGACAGGGTGATCCACTATCACCTCTGTTGTTTGTCATCGCAGCAGATCTGTTGCAGTCTGTGGTCAACCAAATGCTGGAGCATGGTACGCTCTCTTTGCCTATTCAAACCCATGACAGAGAGTTTCCCATCATTCAATATGCAGATGACACGATCCTATTTCTTGCAGCTAAGGATGATGAGCTTGTTGCCCTCAAGAACATGCTGCTTACCTTCCAACAATCCACATGTTTAAAGGTCAACTTTGCCAAATCCTCAATGATTCCATTGAATATGACTGATGAAGAGGCTGCTAGACTAGCTGCTATTCTTGGTTGTAAAATTGGCCAGCTCCCATTTACTTATCTTGGATTGCCTTTGGGAACTACAAGGCCAAGGATCATTGACCTCATGCCCTTAGTTGACAGTCTTGAGAGGAGGTTAACTGCAAGCTCTTCTATGCTGAATCAAGGCTCTCGCTTGCAGCTTCTTACCTCTGTCCTGACCTCTCTGCCAATATACTTTCTGTGCAGCCTCAACATTCCAGCAGGGATCATTAAGCAGCTAGACAGAATCTTCAGGCAATGTCTTTGGAGGGGTAATAGTGATGCTCCAAAACAGTCTCTGGCTGCTTGGGAGCTGGTTTGCAGGCCAAGAGATAAAGGGGGTTTAGGTATTATTAATCTGAACATCCAGAATAAAGGACTTCTTATCAAGCATCTTCACAAATTCTATAACAAGGTTGATGTTCCTTGGGTGACCCTGATTTGGAACAGCTACTATGATCATGGGGTTCCATAGGCAACAGCTCATGCTGGATCTTTCTGGTGGAGGGATGTTCTAAAGCTGCATGAGGCTTATACTGCTATTGCCTCAGCTCATATCAACATGGGTGATTCTGCTCTATTCTGGACAGATTCTTGGCACATTGGGGGCTCTGCTAGACCTCTATGTTGGAGATTGCCAAGGTTGTTTTCATTTGTCAATAATGATAGGATCTCTGTGCAGGAATTTCTTCAATCCCAGGATCTTTACTCTATGTTTTATTTGCCTCTTTCTCATGAGGCTGCTGCTGAGTTACACATGCTGGAAGGTTGGATCATGAAGTTAGACAGAGACCCCGCTATACCTGATGTTTGGATATGGCCTGGTCAATCAGGAGGATACACTGCCAAAAGTTTCTACATAATCATGCACTCACACCTACCTACAATACAACCTTGCAAATGGCTATGGCAGAGTAAGTGCACCATGAAGATCAAGGTGTTCGGCTGGCTATTATTCTTTGACAGACTTAACACCAAGGACATGCTGGTTAGGAGACACTGGCGCTCAAACCAGGATGACAATCTATGTCTCATTTGCAGTGAGCTGGTGTATGAGGATAGAATCCATCTGTTTTTTAACTGCACCTTCAGCTATAGAGTCTGGGGTTACTTGGGCATTGATTGGTCTGGAGGCTCAGATATTCTGCAATGTATCATGCATGCTAGGTCCAGCTTCACGCACCCTTTCTTCTTTGAAGTTATGCTAACAGCAGCATGGAATATTTGGATTTTAAGAAATGGTAGAACCTTCAGAGCTGAGAGAGCTACTTTCAGTGCTTGGAAGTGTAAATTCATCCATGATATTTCTTTGCTTGCTCATAGGGTGAAGGATTGTATTAAACCAAAACTCTTGGCTTGGGTTGATTCTTTGTTGTAAAGCAGGTAGGGTTGTTTAGCCATAGGTAGACTCTTTTTTTTCATTCCTTGTATAGTCTGTAATTTGTTTGTACAGTTGTGCTTTCTTTAATAAAGGGCTGTGGGGCTTTGCCTCACAGTAAATATTCAAAAAAAATGTGCTATGTGTACATGCAACTTGTGTGGTTGTTGCACGGGCTACAACACGCTCTTTGAGAAAAAAAGGTGGCACAGCTTTGGATATACATGACGTGGCGGCATCATACAGTAGCATCGTTCGCTATAGTTATAGTACGCTCCTACTAGGACGACAACTCCTATGAAACCTTGCACTTGGCTCTTTGCCTCTTCGGGAGGTTCAACAGTTCGTACTCGTGTGAACCTTGCACTTGGCTCTTTGCCTCTTCGGAAGGTCCAACAATGATGATACTACAGTACATTATGCTTCTGGCAATCTGACACCGATTGAACTGCTGCACGTCCACTGCGAGGGCGAGGGTGAGGGAGAGGGAGAGGGAGAGGGCGTTGTAGTCAAAACCCTCTCCTCGTCCTGCGAACCACCGCGCACGTGGGCGAGGGAGAGGCGTAGTAAGCAAGCTTCTCCTCGTTCGGCAAGTTGACGGGACACATCAAAGAAGTACTAGTACTAGTCCATACTGCGTCCTTTCCGGTTAATATGGCTTAATTTGAAACGAGAAAAATACACTGGCGGTCAACGTATGTAACAATACGCTCTTTACGGTCACTATATATAGTTTTGCGGTGATTATACGATCACTAGCTCATCGTAGAGCACCGTATTACACCCTACTGACCGACCACATAGTCGACGTGGCACTTTGTTGACTGGTTAAATTGTCACCTGGTTTCTGGGTCCCACCTGTCAGTTGACAGAGCAAAGAAATCAGTTAAACGAAACTTTACGCAGGCGCGACATGAGTCCAACCCTTGCGCGCAAACCACCCTGGCTGTGTATGTGAGTGCATGCACATGTACTCCCTCGGTCTTCCAACAAAGAGTGTACATCGGCTAAAAAACAAATAGTGTAGTACATCTACACTTCCAATGCATTTAGCCTTTAATCTAAATCTATATTGATTGACTAATGCACCAACTTGTGCTCTAGGTATAGGCTACATGTCTATCCTTAATTACAGCATGAAACGACCTTCATTTAATCTTCTTCTCTAAATGCTTGCATGCACACATAAGTTTGCTACTTTTGGGTGTTAATTATGCCCTGGTCAATGTGTAAATCTCTAAATGTACAGTCTTTCACGGACGTAGGGAGTAGGTTGAGCACTTGAGCGTCAGCGTGTGTGTTGTGTCGTGTGCTGTGTGCCGCATGGGTGCGTGAGTGTTGTGTGCGTCCATGTGTACGTGTGAGTGTTGCATGTTGCATGCATGCATGCATGGGGCTTACTCCCTCCCATTGACATGTTCATATTTCAAGCTTCCTCTATTCCCTCCATATGGTGATACTCCCTCTGTTCCCAAATACGGATTAAAATCCTCCCTCTGTTCCCAAATACGGAGTAAAATCCTCCCTCTGTTCCCAAATACGGAGTATTTGTCTTTCTAGATATTTCAACAAGTGACTACGTACGGAGCAAAATGAGTGAAGTGAACGTAGAGGCATAGGGATAATGTAGAAAGGAAGTCTTCGTGATCCATTATTCCCCATCTCGGTCAGAGAGAACTATTCAACTAGTCTTCGCAGTGAAGTGACAATACACGCTGCAGCAGATGGGACACTTAATTAATAAGCTGAACCAGCATGTTGGTGTTACTAAATCAGCCTTACCCAGTACTGCCATCATGTTTGCCAGTAGAGCATGCTTCTGTGCTCCATTAACTGACATATGGGCCCTCTTGTGGTAGACCCACATGTCATCGGTGTAACTATTTACACTCCGAAGGACGGTATATCCTGGTAGTAGTAGTAGAATTGAGATTTAATGCACTTTCTTCCCCGTCTTCCACTCTTCTTCCTCCTCTCTTCTTCTTCCTCCTCTCTACCCCATCGTCGGCCGCACACCATTTCCCCCCGCTCACTGCTCGCCCACCCGCGCTATCTTCCTTGGTAGCTCGCGCGTACCATATCCCCCCGCTCACTGCTCGGCCACACGAGGAGAAGCTTCTTCGCTCGCCCGCCCGAATCCACTTCCCCGCTGGCTCGCAGGCACCGAAAACCCCAATGGCAGAACCGACTGAAACGCAAAGCCGCGATTGGAATTCCCTCCCCAATGTTCTCTTGGAGCAGATCTGTAATCGTATGGACCTACTTAGCACCGTCCGTTTGGCCGCATGCTCGGTGTCTTTGTACCGTCAACTCGTCTGCAACCGGCCGGCTCTTTTCAAGACACCCTGCTTGCTGATGCCCGATCCTCACAGATGGCCTAGACACCGACTTGACGATCCTACGGAGGTTGCCGTGGTGCCCCTCGACATGCTACCACTACCCGTCCACCTGTCCTTCATGCGCGACCACTACTGGGCGGGCATGAAGGCCAACTGGATCGTCCTCATCCACCAATCCGGTAGTCCGTGCCGTCTTGTGGATATCTACACCCAGCGAGAGATCACCCTTCCATCTTTGGATACCGCCGCCATCGAGCCTCGCGGCCCGCCGGACACTCCTGCCTACTACGCACAAGACGCGTCGAGCTTTTGGCTCGACCTCTGTTTGCTGAAGGTTGTAATCTGCGAAGTGCCCACACCATCAGAAGACTACATGGATTACAAGCTCGTTGCCGTGTTCAACATGGGATTAGTCTATCTGGAATCCGGTCGCCATACATGGTTATGGCTCATTGTCTATCCTCTTCACCCAACACTTCTGTCTGATGCTATAGTGCATGATGGAATCGTTTATGCGGTCGACGCAGAGATTGGCTACCTATACTGGTGGAATCTATCGTCGTGTAATTTTTCTATCTCATCTCATCTTTACCTTAAGAATACGACTGCCTGTTCATTGTTACAAATTTAGAATATATAGTATGTCTATAACCACATCATTGCTATATGTTCCTCTCATTTCCTAGATTTTTATGACCACACATGTTATTGTTAGAGTTGATATGAGAACAATTGGTATCTAATGATTGTTAGAATAGATATTATGAGTATAACCTCATGATTGCTATATGTTACTCTCATTTCCAGGATTTTTATAACCTACACATGTTATTGCTTAGAGTTGATATGATAATTGTAGTAAGTGTTATGGTAGAATATGAGTAGGCCCTGTCATATCTGTTTTCCTCTCATTGTTACATGATGTTTGAACCATGATATATTGCTAGAATATGATAGCCATTGGCTAATTTTTTTAACTTGGGGTATGATTATGACCACGGCATTGCAATTCTCTGTCTATGATATGTGTCACTGTTATAATAATCTTAATTCCACACATACTCTGAACATGATTGTTTATTTTTGTCCTTTTGGTCTCCAATTTGAATTGTTGCAACAGACGCAAATGCGCTGGCCTTCATGATTCCAGGACCTGGAATCATACCAGCGAATGGGTGGTGGTTTATCGCTCGTTCAGCTGACGGCGGTCATTTGATGCTCATTCGCACGTACCAAATTGACCAAACCATTACATCAAACCACATGTAGTACAATGCCTGGGGAGTTTGTGACATTGATGGCTATGGCTGCTTCGTGTTCGAGAAAGATCCCAGCTCCGTTGGGCCAGGCGTATTCAACTGGATGCGGGTTTACAGCCTCGGCAACCACTCCATGTTCCTCGGGCTCAATTATCCGATCATCCAACCAATCATCGATCATATCACCGGCGATGATTACCATGCTATGCAACTTCCATTCGCCAGGGGGGACTGTGTTTACACATCATACCATGGGTTTCATGAATCACCATATCCAGAGATTCGTCGACACAGCTTGTTGCTAGATAATCTTCAGTGTGTGAAAGGCATCAAGCTTCCATGCGATGGATGGCTTTTGCAAACCCGACATGTGGCGATGTGGTTCATGCCAACAGCAAATATGCACAATTTGATTCGTACTGATATCTAGACTGAGCCATGTATTCTGCTGCTATAGCACGACCCTCTTTTGTTGGATATTATGTATTGTTGTTAGTTTGAAGCACTCCTCTGGTTTGAAGGATAGATACCTTTCTGGGATCAAGTGCATCCTAACTCACCTGCGCAGGATGTACTGATAATGATGATGGAGTTGCTGTGCAGTATATATATATATCACTTAGGCTTCAAGTGCGTACTTGTTAGTTAAACCTATGGTTAAAATGTGACACTAAATAGGACGCGAATTTGGTGAACATGGGTGCACGCGCGCCCTTTATGAATAGTAAATTCAGAAAAATGCTAGAAAAAATCAAAAAAATCTGAACTTATTTTTGTAATATATATAGTCAACCGGTATACTCGCATATGAAGTTTCACGAAGAAGTCACATCCGTGGTAATCTGGGCAAAAATGACAAAATCAAAGCTAATCGTAGCTATATTAAAAAACACTGTTTAATGAATAGTATGGTCGCATTTGTATTTTCTTCACTAAGAATACCATGGGTGTCAAGACATCATGAAACTTCACACATGAGTAGAATGATCGACTAAGTTTCATACCGTGAAATTTCTGATTTTTTTAATTTTTTCTAGTATATTTTATGAATATACTATTCATGTGGGTGCGCGCGCACCCATGTTCACCTTTGTATTTTCGCACTAAATACGACTAGTAAGTAGTACAGTAGCAGTACTAGTATACGTCGGTCAAATTATTCATCATGTCCACACATTGAATTGACGTGACAACACGCTGCGCGCGAGGTGACACAAGAATCCCGGCGGCGTGTTCAGGTATTCTAGACTTCAGATTTGGAGTACCACTTATCTGTCGAAATCTTTCATTATTCACTTAAAACAGTCGATTGATCATACATTGAGTACCATATAACTGCAATTAACCGATGCAAGTCAAAGAAGGATTGGCCGGTGCTGCCGACTGGCGTCAAGTTCGATCCCGCGGATCAGGAGCTGATCGAGCACCTTGAGGCCAAATTGAGTGCTGACAGCGCGAGATCTCACCCTCTCATCGATTTGTTCATACCAACCATCGACAGCGAGCACGGCATATGCTACACCCATCCTGAGAAACTTCCAGGTAAGACACCGATCGGTCGTCTACTTGCACAAACATATTCCTTTGTTTATAGCTCTAATTTTGTTTTTAGACGCAGACCTGGTGAAGGAATTACAATTTGACAGTTAATAAAAAGTGAAACAAGTGACTGCAACATGCCAAAGATGTTATGAAAATGCCAACTACGTACACTAAAACCTGTATTTGACAATACTGCAGGTATCACACTGAGTGGCCTAAGCAAGCATTTCTTCCAGCGTAATTCCAGGGCATTCAAAACGGGCACGTGGATGCGTCGCAAGATACAGTCGGAGTGCGGCATGCACGCGATGTGGCACAACACCGGCAATACCTTGCCGGTGATGGTCAATGGCCGGCAGACGGGCAGCAAAAAGGTTCTGGTGCTGCACACCAACAGGAACTTCGACCAGCTGAGGACCAACTGGGTGATGCACCAGTACCACCTCGGGGACCTGGAGCAAGAGAAGGAGCGGGAGCTGGTCCTCTGCAAGATTTTCTACCAGACGAACACTAGGGCTAGGAGTAAAAAGATTATAAGTTACTTTGGTATTGGTACTTGTACTACCTTGTCGTCCGCAAGTTGGTATTGTTGTTAACGATCTTTTGGTATGAACTTGGCATTTGCTTCCAACCATCATGCCGAGGGTCGACGTGGATATAAAGCTGAATCATTTGTTTCGAAACGAATTTTCAGGCACCTGATTTTTATTTGATGGGTAGCATAAGCACCCGTCGTTCGAATTCCCAGTTCTCCAATTTTTTTGAAACAAGTGCATGCACTTATTATCACGATGAAAAAACAATATCCCTGCTACATCCTAGTTATCAGTCTGTACTTGCAGAATTCTCTCGTTTATTGAGCACATATATTATTTTTTCAGGTCGAGCAAGTTTCAACTGGGTTGTAGACTGCCCAGGCTTGGTTTTGTTTTTAACAGGCCCAGCCCATGACGACAACGGGGCACAAAGATCTAGCAGGTATCTACTGGCCTCTGGCCCGCCAGCGTTAGTTATATTTTGTCTTACAACAACATCCGCAGGCATTTTTTTTACTGAATCAAACACACGGCCCAGTTCTATTTTCCTCTTGAAACACATGTCCTACATCCGTTTTCTAATCTCTACCTATAGTTTCACTAGTTCATATACACGTATCATTATAATGAAAATACATAAAATTCCCTTTTCATATTTACATCCTTATTTTTGTTGTTGTTTTCCCTCCCAGCGCTGATTTTTTACCACTGGTTTTCCCTTAAACCAACTCAATTGTCCCACGTCTTATTTGCTTACAAAAACAAAACGATTTTTTTGGCAAATCAATAAGTTCTTAAAAAATTGTTATCATTTCGGGATTACAAAAGTTCGGACTCCACCGAAATATGGAAAATAAGGTTGAACTTTTTGACCGTGGTCCTGGGCAGAAAATGGGATGTAATAAATTACTTAAGAATTAGCAAATGGGCTGCAAATTATTAAAAAATAACAAATGGGCTCTATGTTGTCTGCCACAGATTTGGAGGCTGACTTGTGGGCCTACTAAGTTCATGTGTACACAAGGTTTCTCAAAAAAGAAACTTAGTCAATAATCGACTCTACCAGCGTCAGACCGTTAGATGTCAATCTAATGGCAATCGTGCCTCTTCAGTCTCTGATCTTCCTGCCCCAGCCGCCCAAACCAGCGTCGTCAGAACCGCCTGCTCCCGCCTCTCGTGGCCGGCTATGCTGCCGGGCAGGCCTCACGGCCCCATCATATACTCGCATCCCTGGCCTGTCTATCCCTCTACTCACCCACACCTCCTGTTATTTTTCGGCGACGGCAGCCGAACCAGCCAACCCTCGTACTCTCCACCGCGTGGGCAACCACTGTCGTGTCTTCCCCGGCTCCGTGTCGTTCCCTTCGTAGGCCTTGCTGTCGTCCACCGCCCTGGTGCTCTCGGCGCGGCGTGGTCAACATGGTCAACGAACGACATCCATCAGAAGTGGACTGTACGTGGAGAGGTTGACAGCTGGGTCCACGACCGCACACAAGGAAATGCCTCCTTATTACGCGCAAAATAATGATTCCTCCACCTGACATCTGGGACCCGCCGGAAGGGCCTCTGTATTTCGTGAAAAAAACGTTCCCTCCGCTGACAGGTCGGACCCACCAACTATATCTTCGCATGCAAGGAAGTGCCTCCTTATTGCGCACAAAAAAATGAATACCCCCTGCCAGCTGGGACCCACCACAGTGCGAGGCTGACTTGTGGGCCTACTAAGTTGACGGGGACGGAGGGCTTTGTCAACTTAGTCAATATATGAACGATTCTAGCTCCAGTGACCGTACGATGTCCATCCAACGACCGTAGTGCTTCTTCAACCTCTGGTCCTCTTGCTCCAGCCGCCCAAACCAGCGTCGGTCGTGCCGCGTGCTCCTGCCTCCCGTGGCCGGCTGTGATGCCGCGGAGGCCTCACCGCCCCCTACTACTCCCACCGCTGGCCACGCCATCCCTCTACTCACCCACACCCCCTGTTATTCTGCGGTGACGGCAGCCTCACACCGCAGCCGAACCAGTGAACCCTCGTACTCCTCTCCGCATGGGCATCCACTGTCGCACCTTCCCTGGCTCCGCGTCGTCCCCTTCCTAGGCCTCGCCGTCGTCCACCGCCTTGGTGCTCTCGGCGCGGCGCGGTCAATGTGGTCAACGACCGACTTCCATCGGAAGAGTACTGTACGTGGAGAGGCTGACAGCTGGGTCCACGACAGCCGCAAGGAAGTGCCTCCTTATTACGCGCAAAATAATTATTCCTGCACCTGACAACGGGGACCCACCAGACGGGCCACCATATTTCATGAAAAAATGTTTCCCCCTGACTGCTGAGACCCACCAGCTACATCTTCGCACGCAAGGAAGTGCGTCCGGGCAAAAAAATGATTCGCCCCCCTGACTGCTGGGACCCACCAGCTACATCTTCGCACGCAAGGAAGTGCCTGGCAGTCGGGACCCACCTGGTCGAAGCGTACGTAGCGTTTTCATTCTGGTCGCGAACGTGTACGTACATACTGGTCGATGTAGAGGCGCGCATGTGTGGTAGTAGAGGCGCGCACGTAGCATGTACACGTACGTACAGCGGCCAGTGTGCAAGAAAGAAAATACATCCACGTACGTACATACGGGCGGGGTCTCGAACGCCTACTCGCGCATACTACGGCCAGGGCTCGTGTACATGGCTGGGTCGGAACGGAGAAACTACGTCGTCGTCGTGTTCATGGGGAGCCAACGGAATGCATCGTCGTGTTCACCGGGAGGCAACGGAACGCGTGGGAGCCAACCGGCTTGGACAGAACAGCCGATAGAAACGAGGCCTAGTGTACCGCAGAACGGAGGAAACGGCCTTGTGTTCGACCGGCCACGTTTGAAACGGGGTCCTGTTCATCGGGAGGGGTCTGGCGTACCGCAAAACGGAGGAAACGGACCTCCTACAGTCGAAACGGGGGTCCTGTTGATCGGGAGGGGTGTGGCGTACCGCAAAACAGAGGAAACGGACTTGTGTTGGAGCGCTATGGTCGAAACGGGGGTCCTGTTCATCGGGAGGGGTGTGGCGTACCACAGAACGGGACTCCACGGGATACTGTTCATCTCCACCGTCGACCCCCTCCAGCCTCCACGGGCTACTGTTCATCCACCGTCGACCTCCTCCAGCCTCCACCTGCGACTATTCATCCACGGGTTCCTGTTCATCCAGCCTCCACCGCGCGCTACTCCACCGGCTACTGTTCAACCAGCCCTCTCCACGGGCTCCTGTTCAACCACTCCTCCACGGGCTACTGTTCATCCAGCCCTCAACCGTCTACTGTTCATCCAGCCCTCCACGGGGTGGTCCTGTTCATCCAGCCCTCCACGGGGTCCTGTTCATCCAGCCCCAACCGGCTCGATCGATCGGGGTCCTGTTCATCCAGAGGCAACACCACGGGGTCCTGTTCATCCAAACCCCCCAGCAACACTCACTGTTCATCCAGAGGCAGCATCGATCAGCTTCAGTTAGCAGCAGTAGCGAAGGAATCGCTCGATCGGGTTCAGTTAACAGCCATCGATCGATCGCTCGGGTTCAGTAACGCGTAGCCTGCAGTGCAATCGCTCGGGTTCATTTAGAGCCCAACGCCTCGCTCGGGTTCAGTTAGAGCCCAACGCCTTGCACCCACGCGCGTGCGTGTACGAGAGAAACGCGCATCGCTCGGCCCCGACCACCCACCGTAACCGGGAACACCCCGATATTTTCCACGTCCTCGCTTCTACCACGGTTTTTTCCGTCATGGACGGCCCAAAGAATGTCATGCAGCTGCATCTCCGGCCCGCCTAGGACGAAAAGCCCATTTTCTGTCATGAGTTTTTGTCATAGAAGTAGGAGCCCACCACATCTATGATGATACCGGGTTTTGTCACAATTATCGTCATAGAAATGTCATAAGTATGACAAAAAAATTCGTTCGGCCCAAAATGTCACGGATGTGTCTTTTTTTTATAGTGCACATGTAGAAAGTGAAGGTTCGGAGAGGAGCGAGTTCACCTTGTGTCCAATGGCGAATGTTCGAGGTCTCGTCATATGTATCCTTGGGGCTTGGAGAGTAGTCGGAGTGTACATGGGGATGAACGTGGGATGCTCCACATCATCTCCCCCCCTTGGGAAAGATCCGACCTCGGATCGTGATCCTCATCACCATGGAAACGGTTGTCATGGACGGACTTGTAGTTGGACGGAGTTGAAGGCATTGCGCAATCCAAGTATTCCAAGGTGTCTCCGGTATGTGGTACATGCAAAATGAGCAAACACAAAGTACACTTGGAAATACAATGGTTAGCGCACACAAAGTGTCCATCATAGAAGAATGAGTCCGTTCGGCAAGATTATTCATGACAAAGCGCATGAAGCTTATCAAGATGATCTAGAATTATGTGCAAAGCATTCATGGGGTAATTAGCATGGTGCACAAAGCGACAAATTCTACCATTGTGCAAAATGATGTCATAATGGGACGGTTTATCAAAAGCATGAACATGGTAATTGGTTCTCAATGTGGCTATGTGATCATGCAATTGATGGTGGGCAATATGATCATGATGTAAGAATATGCCATCAAGGAAGATCACAACAAATTTGCCAAGGAAATGCACAAGCTCATGTATCATGGATGACATGGGAATACAAGATGCAACAAAGCAATCATGATGTGAGTCAATCCATGCATAAGATGAAAATTTGTGGTGACTATGATATGTCCATCGAGCATGACATGAGGAAGCACAATCAACAAATATGTATGTGTTGGTGCAATGTGTCAAAGGAGTGTTGATGTACCAATGCTCGATGTCGTGGCATGAGTGGAGTTCCGGAGGTACATCCAATAAGTCCGAGCGCTTCTCAATGCGAAGGTCCATAGAGCCAATCTCCAATGTCACTCCTCCGTGCATGAGATGTATCATGTAGACAACAAGAAGGAAACAACAATTAAATAATGACCCATCCAATATGCATATTTGAGGATGGCTCAAATGGAAGGAATTCACTTTAAGAGTTTCTCAAGGATGTTGGAGTTGCGCATCACGTATGCCTTCACATGACCAAGTTGTCTTGTGATGGTGCCGCCTTGTGAATCCTTCAAAACGAAAGAACATGACAAACACTCGGAAAAACAAATGAGGTTAGCAAAAATGCAAAACCTAGCATTCGTGTGGTGAAATACCCAACAAGTGTATGCATCGTGCTCATCATAAGAAAGGACAAGGGAGCATTTCATAGTATGGAGGCATATGATGCGATAACAACCAAATACAATAGGCTCAATCAAATAAGCATGCTTCACAAGTAATATGTCCAAGTCTCCACGATCAATAAGCATATCAAGTTGGCACTCAATACAAGGTGATATGAGAGATGCAACTAATGGAGACAAGAGACAATGATCAACACGAATCAAGTGAGAGGCATGAACATATATGTCATCAACCCAAGAAAACGAGTAAGAGTGGAACATGGGTGATGCAACCAAGCAAGTAATCATAGTAGTCAAGTCAAGCAAGCTAGTAGTGCGAAGATGCAACGTACTAGGAGGAATCATGGCAAGCATGTCATGTGTGCAAATAGAGGGGATTAATAATTCACATGACATAGCACACGCATGAAAGCAAGATATGAGGAAAGTATCATCAATTTATTGGCAAGAAGTCCTATGTAAGTAGCAATGGAACATCATGACTCTCCCAACACAAGAATCAACAATAGCATGAGGCACATGATAAACATAGCAAGCAACAAGGATCTCCACCAAACATGCAAATACACATAGGAGTAGTAGAATGATGAATCATGGGTAAGTGCAAGCAAGGGTCACAATTGCATGGCAAAGGCATAGAAGCAAGCATAACATGCAAAGTGAACACGGGAAAATGAGCATAAGGTGACAAATGGTAAATAGCCCATAGCCGTGTGAGAGACAAGTAAAATAGATGTGAGTAGTCCTTGCGCAAAAGGAATGGTGTTAAGGATAGTCCACGGGATCCCAAATCATCGTTGCTCTCAAGAGCTCATTTCGTCAACTCTTGGGATTGGGAGGTTGACGAGTATACATGAGTACCTACACAAAACAAAGACAAAGGGAAAATTGTGTGTGCGTGGTATATGTGCACATCATCCATCATGATGCGCACGTGCTTGTGTTGGTTAGCACAAAATATCCAATGCTCAAATAAATGAGATGCGTGATATAGAAACATGTCATCCATCATGAGAGGTTTGTTATTATGTATAGCATAATGGAGACTCAAATTGTGTAATGCATCATGAGAAATATGTAGAGCATTGTTATTCATGGAATGCATATGGTGCACGCAATTATGGGAATCATGCGAGGTATGGAATGCATCAAAAATCTCCTAATATGTATGAGGAAACTATGGGGGTCTCCTCATGAGCAATAATGGAAACATCACATGGAGAATATTGACAACATCCAAAACAATGCATATTTGGAACAATGTGATCATGGCATGGAATAGTAGATGAATTGCGCAAATCATGTAGAGGAAGCATGGCAATATCATCACATGAAAAACAAAAGCCAATGACCATCATCTCGTCATCTATGCCATAAGTGCAAATGGGATTTATTTTAATGGGGCATGCATAGTTACCATGTTGAGATTGAAATGAAGCAATATGGGAGATCTCACTCATAGCATATGACAAGTTCAATGGATTGTCAAACATGAAGTGACCAATAGAATTTTCACATGATATCCTATGGAGCATAGCATCACAACTAGGCAACTCAACATGCTCATCATCATATTCATCATAAATTGGTAAGTCATGACATGAAGAAGTCGCACTAGCATGAAGCATGGGAATATGTGGATCAACATCATGCAAGCAATCATTCGTGAGATAGTCCACTAGTGGGACAAGAGAAACATTGTCACCTATGTTACCTTTGGAGCGTCGCTCATGTGTTGTAGGTGACGTTGCAACTTGATGGTACCATGTGGGGGGTGCATCTTCTTCCACCATGGCCATCGTCGTCTCCATTGGAGGTATGGACTCGTCGAGGATAGGCATTTCGTCATGTAGGAGACCTAGCACCAAAGGAGAAAACACACTAGGAGTAGAGGGTAAGTCGTTAGAAATCATAGTGGCCTCACATGCCGTCTCAACTACCTCACTCACTAAGTGTTGTGGCTCACTCACTCCCTCTTGGATACTCTCACTCGTATGGTTGGTGAAGTCACTCAAATGGCTCTCAACCTCACATAGAATGTGTGGCATGCTCTCAAGTGTGGGGCTAGTGGTGGTCACACTCATCTCTCATAGGAAATGCACTCAATGTCACATATGGTGGAGTCTCTCATATCACTCATGGTGGGGTGGCTCTCCTCACATGGGAATTGGGACATCTCGTCATATGTGGGTGTCGGACAGGTGTAGGTGCAAACGTATCCATGCTCAACTCCTATCGCCGCCTTGGTTGAAGGGATAGTCCCATGCTCAACCTTCTTGTCACCGTCTTGTGGTTGGAGGCCCATATGATGTGGCACCTCGTAGCTCGTCTCCATGACCGAAGGAAATATCCCATGCTCGGCCATCTTCCTTGAGGGGCTTCCGAAGATGGAAGTGTCGCCCTCGCTCGTAGGTGGTCGCCTTGTTGTTGAAGATGTCGATGTAGGCGAACTCACGGGAAGTAGGCGAAGATGTCGTACGTCCAAAGGCGAAGATGCCTTGAGAACACTTGGCGAAGATGCCGAAGTGGTTGGTGTAGCCGTAGCTCCTTCTTGGTGGTGCTCGTCTCACGGTCTTCTCTTTTGCTCATGAAGCTTGTACTTGGCGTGAAGTAGGGCTTGTTCGGACTTGTGCATTTGCGCTTGTGGGGCATCTTCATGCTGATGTTGTCGTTGTCGCACTTGAGCTCGTACTAGATGTTGTTCGTCGTCTTCATGCACATGTTGCTTGGAGGTGACTTGCCTTTCATGACGATGTGGATCACGAACGTGATGGTGGTCGCCATGGAGATGTGGACGTGGACGACTTGCGCTTGCATCGCTTGGGCGCTCCAAAGATGATCGACTTGGTCGCCGCCGCCTTGAAGATGACGAATTGGAAGTAGACTTGATCAAGGCCCGAATCTCCTCCATCCTTGCATCTTGCTCCTCCTTTTGGGCGGAAAGCTTGTTGTCGATGTAGTCCCTTTTCCTTGCTTCGAAGTGACGAATGTCGATGGAAAGGTTCTCGATGCACTCTCGCAATCATGATTGTGTGCCTTGCATTTGTCGTTGTAGATGAAAGATGGACGCTTTGGTGATGCAAGTGTTCATGCCGTCGTTGTTGTCGAAGACCAGAGATGAAATGCCTTGCCTATCCATCACAAGAATCGAGAAAATATGAGTGGGAGAAAGAGAAGAACTATACCAAATGTACCTTGACCGATGTTGAAAATGGATCAATTATCACTCAATGATGTAACAAGGAAATAGCACAATTCGTACTGATCTCGTCGATTTCTCACACCTACACAAATAAGGCTTATGGTGGAGCTCGGTGAGGATAGTGGCATAAAAATTTGATACAAAGTGTTAGCAAGAGTCAATAATGTTGAAAGAGATTCACAAATTCGCAAGTGTAACAAGTAGACCAATAGCAATGGGTGGCACACGGAAACGCACACACGGATAGATAAAATGGGGTCGTGCAACCAAGGAATGAGCTCAAAATGTGGAATCCACGAAAAACGCTCGTGTTGCACAACTCAAGAGAGACGCTAGCACGATTGCTCTATAGGCGGATACGACACTTGTGCGCAACCTATGATATGCAAAAT
Source organism: Triticum aestivum (assembly GCF_018294505.1). NCBI lineage: Eukaryota > Viridiplantae > Streptophyta > Magnoliopsida > Poales > Poaceae > Triticum > Triticum aestivum. The sequence goes on along the minus strand of NC_057799.1, from coordinate 432,678,995 downwards.
GGATAAACTTTCTATCCCAAGTATGCTATGTATGTATGGTTCCCGGTGTTTGATCCAAGATGATCGGCTATGACAATCTTATGCAATGTGGTATGATACTATGACTATTTTTTACAAGCTCTTTGTTCACTCTTTTTCTTTGCTTAAAAGCTTATTCTTTTTTTCGTTGGCTACTTTTGCACAATGCACAAACCAAGATAGCAATTGTGTATATGTGGGAACAAACTTGAGGCACACGAGATGATATGATACTAATATGATATGGTATGTATGCAATGGAAGGTGTATCGATGATCACTAATGTGCACAAGTAACGTTGCCGGCAATACTCAAAGGCTAGTCTCGATAGGCAAGTGACGCAAAATGGGTTCGGGGTTATCAATGCAATTGCAAGGAGGTCGAGGTTACCGTCCGTGTCAATGATGAGAGGCGGTGTTGTCGATGTCGAACCGTTCCTAATTAGCCGAAACACCTTAGGAAACGGAAAAACTGCAAACTCAAAATCTCAAGGACAAAAGTCAAATGGTGGTAGCGGAATGCGGTGGTAGTTTTGTACTTGGCAATGCGGACGTGGAATGAAGGGTTATGCGAGTCAATGTTGAAGTGACCGTCCCTAAGTAGCTGAAACACCTTAGGAGATGCAAGCCACAGCTCAAACAAGCTCAAACAAATTCGGGTTAAGTTGGGGTGGCGGAAGTGTATGGTGGGCAAGCCTATGCGGTAGTGGTGGTGGTTGATGAAGAAGCAACCGTCCCTAAGTAGCCGAAACACCTTAGGAGACTCAAATCACAACTCACACAACCACTAATGCGATATGGAACAAAATGGGTTAGGTTGCGGAAGTCGGTGGTGGTGTAGCGGATGATGTGGTGGAAGCCCTAGGAAAAGATGCCAAAGTTGTCAAAATTTGATGGAGTCAAATGATGTTTGTGGTATTTTTGTGGGAAGGGGGATGTCAAGAGCTTCAAAACGAGCTAAAGAACGTCAAAATCGGAGTTCGTATGAATTAGTTATGGCTGAAACAAAAATCAGCCGAAGTCAATATCTATAGGTGTCGGACGTCCGTAAATGGACGGATGTCCGGTCGTCGGACGTCCGGTCGGGCTCGGAAATCCGTAAATTCTGTTCTGTTGGCTGGTTCCGGTCGTCCGGTGGATAACGGACGTCCGGTGCTTCGTGGGGGGTCTGGATGTCCGGTAAAGTGACGGTCGTCCGGTGGGTCGGGGTCAACGCGAGATGCAAGTTTCGGGACACGATTTTGAGCGGAAAATGGGGATTTTGGAGTCAAAATTGACGAGATATTGTGGATGAAAGACGGGGAAACTTGGGTAAATGCTAGATCCACTCAAAACCAAGCGAATCCATGGATCAAAATCAACAAAACTTCATCATACCAACAAATCACAAAAAAAATTGGGGATATTTTCGGTGGGGATTTTTGAAATTTTAGGACGAAATCAAGCAAAAGAAGGCTAGAAAACAAGGAGGGAAGGCTCCAAATCCATGATAAACCTAAGCTCTGATTCCATATGATACGGGGCTAACCCGGTGTAGGCCGATCTTTCACGATTGGAGTGGGATCCCTCGAAGAACACGAAGAACACGAGGAGAAATCACGAGGGGAAACACGAGAGAATCACTCAAACCAACAAGAACAATCACACATGTGCTAGATTCTCGAAACACAAAGAGATACACGATCCACAATCAACAAGGGATGATACATAGCGTAACCGGTTCTTCTCCGCGAGGAGGTCTTGATGGGGCCACCCAAGAGGGGGTCTTGAATCCAAGGGGATCTTCTCCGTAGAAGGGCCGTGGTCTCTCTCGTGGCGTAGATCCGTAATGGATGAGCAAAGCTCTATCTCACATATGAGCTAAACCAATGCTAACCCTAGAAAGGATGAGGGGGAGGTCTATTTATAGTCTAGAGCCACGAAGGGGTAAGTGAGGGCGAAGGGGTACATGGGCCTCGGGCCCGATCTCTGTGCGCAGACAGGCGTCGGACGTCCGGTGGGTGTCGGACGTCCGAAGGCTCGGGCCGGTCCAGACGTCCGAAAGTCTTCGGACTTCCGTAAATAGCGTTTTGTCGCCGTGGCACCGCTCGTCCGGTGGCACTCGGTCGTCCGGGGCCTGGAGTGTGTCGGACGTCCGGTACTTGCCGGTCGTCCGGTCGTTGTAGCTTTCGTCGGCTGGCTCTTCTGGCTGGCTGACGTCCGGTGTTGTCCGGTCGTCCGGTGGCTGAAGCTTCTGAGCGGCTCCTTCTCTTGCTCCTTCTCTTGCTCCTCGCGCTTGGTGTACTCGCCGTCTTGTCCATGGTCTCCCTCTTGGCTCCTGGTCATGCACAACACATATGTTTGAGGTAGTAGCCATGTCTCACATGTAGAAAGTGAAGGTTCGGAGAGGAGCGAGTTCACCTTGTGTACAATGGCGTATGTTCGTGGTCTCGTCATATGTATCCTTGAGGCTTGGAGAGTAGTCGGAGTGTACATGCGGATGAACGTGGGATGCTCCGCATTATGGTGTGTCTGCCATCCTGCAATATAGGCCGTTCGATTTATATCTGACGGATAGGAAGGAAACTATAGCAATTTTGCAAAAAGATACCCACACCCCTCTCCACATTTGCAAATAAGGCCTCCCCTCGTTCATCCTTTTCTTTCACAAGATAAACTACTCATACAAATGCATCTTGATGTTTCGTGCAACGCATGGGCATCTTGCTAGTTCAAGCTAAATTAAGGACTAATGTCGGGGGAATTACCCACGACTAGACCCAGCAACCCAAAATGTAACCCGACTAGATCACAAGGCCCATGACCGGGTCATCTAGGGAGCAACCTGGGCCGGCTCTCTGTAGGAAAAAAAAAACCCGACCGGTGAACAACGGACACGGCAAGACCTAGAGTCCCAATATTAAATGGATATCTCATAACTTGGAAGACATGGAGAACCTACGAGACTTAGATTAGGACTCGGACTATGGGTAGAACCCGGAATCAATTGTATCTCCAGGAACCCCCGGCTGGGTCGTCCAAGATGAGAAGTTGTAGTCTCTTGAAAGTTAGTAGGAAAACAACACCCTTATAATTGAGATCATCATCATCAATAGCGATCAAGCAGGAGTAGGATTTTACCTCCACCGCGAGGAGCAGAACCTGGGTAAACTTGCGTCTCTCGTTTTCGATCAACCCCGTCTAAGCTTTCACCTAGCAGCAATTGTCTCACGACTTAGTTCTTCTATGAGGACATCTGTCATGACAAGACCATGACAGTTTTTCCTAACCTCCAAAGGATAGGGGAGGAAAAGCTAAAGGTACTCGATACATAGGCCCTGTTTGTTTGGGCTTTTGCTTATGCTTTTGCAGCTTTTTTCACTTTGGCCAAAAAGTCATAAAAGCTCCTAAATAGGTGATTTTGAAGCTTTTTTAGCTTTTGATGAATCAATATAACAATATTGAGCTCCAAAAGCCATAATAGCTTCAAAAGCACCTATTTAGGAGTTTTTATGGCTTTTTGGTCAAAATGCAAAAGCTGTAAAGCAGAAGTGAAAACCCAAACAAACAGGGCCATAGTTAGTTAAATAGTTAAACCTTGGTTGAAACCGAGGACCGTCGATCTTGAAGTTGAGATCCACTGTTTTTTCCTTAGAGTGATCATATAGCATTAAATAGCACAATCCTTAAAAACACATGCCTATAGAATTTGAAAAATGCATCCAAATCCATAGGGGGAGGGCCGCGAAGTCTCTTCCATTTGTATATACCAAAGCTCGTTGTCATCTTCGAACTTTTGTCTCAATGGAGCAAAATTGATGAAATGGTGAAACCCAAAAGCTCGTAGAAGCAGCGGCCCAAAAATCGTTGATGTAGATCAATAGATGCGGATGGTTGCACCCGAAGAAGAAGTTAGATAGGGCATGTGGGACGCCCCAGGTCCAACAAAAACGAAGCCAGGAAAACAACTTTCACACGCTCCCACCGAAGCTGGCCAACCTTCATCGGTCAGAAATGAAGTTGAGGGACAAGACACACAACCACGGTATTCGCTCCGCGGGATAGCTCCATCATGACAAACCTAAAAAAACAAATCCGAAGAATTATATCGGGAAAACACCACCCTCTACATACCTTGTTGCAGTACAAAGAGGGACCACCAAAGTGAGGGCGAAGCGAGGAGACCTTAGAGCATCTCTAGCAGATCCCGTAAAGCACCACCTGTAAAAAAAATAGTGTATGGGCCCCCCTAAAACGAATTTACGGTACTAGGTGGGCGGAACAGATCCCGTAAACACGCACCGTAAACGTTTTGTTTTCTTTTTTCTCCGCACGCTTCTTCTTCACCGGGACGCACGCATGAACGAACTCAAACTCCGACCGGCCAGAACGGTGTCGCTCCGGCCTGCCGCCTGATGTGGCCCGCTGCTTGCTCCGGCGACGCTCTGGCCGGTCGCCGACGAGCTCCTCCGCCTGCTCGCTGCTCGCGCGCGGCGTCGCGAGGCCCCCTACTCCCGCGTGACCGGCTTTACAGGATCCTCCAAAAACGGCTGAAATACTCCGTATATGACATATGAGAGCTTGAATATAGGGAAGCCTGCAAACAAATTTACGGCATATGCTATTTTTTGCAGGATCTATTCAGGGCTTTTTTTCAGCTTGTACCGTAAATACAAAGGTTTGACCGATTTTACGGGATTTACTAGACATGCTCTTATTCCATACATTGGCACCGCTGATCGAAGGTCAAACCATAAATTCTCAAGACAAACATCAGACACAAAATTGCTAGATTGAACACTGTTTTGTACCACAATGAATATTTCTTATAGAATCGTATTAACCAATTTATATAATCAATAGAGAATTGGTTAATTATAAGTCGACCGGGACCCAAACACCTATTTTGGAAACAATGCCGTACCTGATGTCGTATTCATTATCACTCAAGTACTCCCTCCATTCCTCCATTCCAATGAACAAGACGCGCACATATCCTAAAATTCAACTTTGTCCATAAATTAGCCAATCAAATGAGGGTTATACGTGAGAAAAATTACATTGTTGAATTCGTATTGGAAAAATGTTTTCAACGTACGATTTTTTCTTCACAGATATATATACTGTTGATTTAATTTACAGTCAAAGTTGGATTTTGAAAAGCATGCACGCCTTATTTATTGAAATGGAGGGAGTGCAAGCTAGTTTTTTTTTTCTTTTTGCATTGTACGTATAGGCTACTCCCTCCGATTCAAAATAAGTGTCGCAGTTTTTAGCTAAGATTAGTTCAAAACTGCGACACTTATTATGGACTGGAGGTAGTAGTTTACAAGCTTACACTGTACAAAAATATCATCAACGCCTACACTTGTACCAGGTGCATTTTTATTCGTTCCATAGTTGTACATACCGCAGGGCGCTAGATTGAATTTGGATTTATGTCTATGAAATGAGATTAATAGAACAGAACAAATTTCAATTGGATGGCACTCTTCAAACATGCTTCGTTTGCTAGCTTTGTCAATGTGTTGATAAGCCAAAAATTGGTTGAAGTCAAGACTTGCCAAAAATTGGCAACTTTATGTGAGGTTGCCTAGGCCATCTGCTAACCAAACAATTAGCAAACAATATATATAATGTCAGAGAGGAGACAATGCCAAAATTTGACATTAAACCAAGCACTCTTCAATTCTCCGGAGGTGATGGTCCGATGGTGATACAAGCACGAAGGTTTTAGACAAAAATGCATGTGTGAACAACTGCGCTTAAGACGTTGGAATGATGCAACATGGTAATGCGCCGTTCCAAAGAAAACACGGTAATGTTCCCTAAAAAAACGTGGTAATGCACTGATGACTCCTGCCTACCATTGAATCGTTAGAGGTGAAGAAAAGGAGGATGGCGAAGGGTGACTGTTTTGAGGAGGTGAAGACGTCCGACAATGGCAACCCTAGGGGCTCATCGGCACCGGCAATGGAACGTCAGGGTTAGAGTAGAGCTCGATTGGGACAATGGCGCCTCATCTCGGCGGCATGCCAACATCCATTGGTGGGGCAGTGGTCACCTAAATCTTGCAAGACGGTCATGGACGAAAGATGAGAGGGAAAGACAAAGCAACAAGCCGAGAGTAAAAAAAGGCAAGCAAGAAGAAGAAGGTATTCGTGCAGGTGAAGGTAGTGCTCAGCAAAGAGAGAAGACATATTGTTGTCTGTTCAACTTGGAATCTCTTCCAAGAAAAAGAATATTGCTTCCACGTGCAAAGATACAATAATACTCCACTTGCCGGCGGATGAATCTGGACAAGAATAATCTCGTGGCATATCCTCTCGTTCATTTCATCCTTGCTCTTATTCCATTTTTCATGTTTATTAAAAGAAAAAAAATCCATCTGTCTGTCAGTAGTCCTGCTGGGTTTCTACTTTCTGGTAAAGGATATAATTTGTGGCATGCTCTACACGCTCTACAGCTATTTCAAAATTTGTGTGTAGTAGTTCCGTACAGCTCGTGCAAGGAGCACTAGTCGCAGGTCTTACCGTCTTACGTGTAGGTGTCATAAGACATAAGGGGAGCGAGATTAATTACATACAAAATGATACTCCCTCCGTTTTATAATGTAAGACGTTTTCTGACACTGTACAAGGAAGTAATACATAACTTTAGGCTCGTTTTGTTCCCATGTAAAGGCAAATGATTACAATATTGATGCAAAGTTATAATGCCCTGAGCTTTTCAAGGGGTGTAGGCATCCAAACTCTAAACTTTAAAGCAGGTTTACGCAAAAGCATTAAACGACATGCGCTGGCACTGCTCGTCAAGAGGAAACTTTTCATTATGGGCACACAGTCTAAAGATCAGTTTGCCTGCGTGGAAATCGGCATTAAAAATGAGGTGTGACATCAGAAACAGCTCTGCATCCAGCTTGAAGTCAAGCGCAGATGAGCCAAACACACAAAAGGTCTTTGCGGTTTACAGATAACAAATGTTCAGATACCGACCATGGCGTGGCCACATCACCGTTCATTCACCCTGTTTGTCGGCCGGGCTGAGGGCGTTTCAGAACATAAGGTGCACCAAATTTCATGAACATCAAATATATGTATGTTTGATCAAGATTATAGAATAGAGAAATCGACATCTACAATACAAAATAAATAAAATATAAAAAATATTGCATGATGAATCTAATGATAAAGAATTGACATTGTATATATCAATTTTTTTAAACTGGACAATATGCACAAGTTTGACTTTTGAAAAAAAAAATACACCTTATATTTTTTCGAATAGAGGAAGTATGTAACAAGCGTCAGGGTCACCATCTGATTATGAAAGTAGGAAACAACCAGTACTAAGTATCATGGTACTCTATATGATTTCCTTCTTTCAATTGCCGAAAGGAGTTTTACATAGATTGGATTACTTCCGATCAAGATTCTTTTGGCAAGGAGATAGCGAGAGAAAGAAATATTGGCTGGCTAAATGGAGTGCGGTTTGTCGTCCCAAGGACCAAGGCGGGTTGGGAATTCATGACCGTGAGGTTAAGAATAGGGCCCTCCTTGGCAAGTTGTTGACCGAAGATGGTGTATGGCAAACCCTCCTTAGGAGAAAATATGTGGGTTCAAAGGCGATATCCCAGGTATACTGGAAGCCTGGGGACTCTCATTTTTGGGCGGGATTAATGGCAACGAAGAAATATTTCTTCCGCTATGGGTCCTTCTCAATTAAGAATGGCTCGGAAATTAGATTCTGGGAGGATAAGTGGTTAGGTAATGCTACTCTCCGGGAACAATATCCAGCTCTATACAATATTGTACGTCACAAGGGTGATACTATTGCCAAGGTTTTGGAATCATTTCCGCCCAATGTGACGTTCAGAAGGGATTTAATTGGACCTAGACTCCAATCGTGGAACATACTACTTGAACGGTTAACCACGGTACAGTTGTCACAGGGGTCCGATTTATTTCGTTGGAACCTACATGGGAATGGGCAATTCTCAGTGGAGTCTATGTATAGAGCTTTGATCCAGTCTGACGTGCCAGTTGATAATAATAAGAAGATCTGGAAGATGAAGATACCTCTTAAGAATAAAATCTTTGCATGGTATCTTCGTCGTGGAGTCATTCTGACTAAAGATAACCTTATTAAGAGGAATTGGCATGGAAGTACGCAATGTGTATTTTGTCCGCATGATGAGACACTAAAACATTTGTTCTTCCAATGTAAATTGGCTCGTTCTATATGGCCAGTCATCCAAATAACTTCTGGCTTGTACCCTCCTTGTAGTGTTGCTAATATATTTGGCAACTGGTTACATGGGATTGATCAAAAGTTCGGAATTCTACTTAGGATGGGAGCGCTTGCTGTGATTTGGTCGCTTTGGCTATGTAGAAATGATAAGATTTTTAACGATAAAAGTACTTCGCTTATGCAGGTTATCTACAGATGTACTGGGACACTTCGTTTATGGTCCTCTCTACAACGAGTGGAAATCGAGACCTGTTTACGGAGGTGTGTACACGATTGGAGGCTACGGCGAAGGATACTTTTACACAACATGGGTGGCAGCATGATCTTAGGATTGGGCCACCGACGGTTTAGGCGCTATACAAATATACATTTTTCTTTGTATTTCGCCTTCCTATTTTATTTTCGCTTGTCGTGAGGACTTTATTGGCTGTGTGCATCTTAGTTATGCAGAGCCGGGTGTAATACTTAAATCTTTTAAGTAATAAAGCGCCCCTTTGCGAAAAAGGAAACAACCAGTCACTCCTCAGTCGTATCAACATGATGACAATTTAGTTTCTCATGAAAATACTAGCCAAGCCGCATATAATTAGGGGCAGAGAGGTGTCTGTCCATTTGGGAGCAAGAGGTCGGGGGTTTGAACCTCCTTTTTCTCTAAAAGAAACTGGGAGCAAGAGAGCACTCACAGGTAGATTGTTTGATATGCCCATGATACAACACATCTCGTATTTTAGCTAGGCGCATAGGTTAGTTACAAACAATTACCTAGCCGAATGAAGTAAATAATGTATTCATCAAACATTAGCCTAGTCCATATAATTTCAATCCATTGCTGCTTTTTAGTTTTGTTCTATTGCCCAAACTCAGGAGCCATGTTGAGAAAGCCATCAATCCTTGAGCTCAGAGGAACTCAAGTTGTTGGAACCAAGTTCTAAATAAGTCACACCCCTTTCCCTAATCTCTCCCCCGTTTCACCACCACATTGAAAGGGCAACATGAAAATTATGAAACCACTATAAGCTCCTTCAAATCTATCCAACCCCGACAAACATTACTACATCATTTACAGAGGTGTGTTGCAAAAGTACTATCCAATTTGGCCTTTGGTGGAAGGTGTTCAGAATACTAAAGGATGCACGAGAATTCAAGAAGCTCCTTGTGAACTCTCCAAGTTTCTCCAAGCTGAATGCTTATTTCCCAAGGCGTGCACGGATTCTCCTCCGGCCTCTATGCACGTTGGAACTGCATGAGTTGACCGTGGTGGAGCACGGTCCACCTTGTAGTCCAAATCTATCCTGAGGAGGAAGCAATGGTTGGAAAAGCAGGGCGCTCTCAGCCCGTAAAGCTATCCCAACCCATGTAAACACCGTGACAATTCTCATATGGGG
>NC_057799.1:432665850-432668984 GCF_018294505.1 Triticum aestivum | reverse complement strand
CCGCCTCCGCACACTCTGGTGCTTCCTCCCCGGCCGTCCCTTGCCGCCATGGACAACCCCATGTTGTCCCCCATCACTGTCGAGGTCGCGCACGCTCCTTCACCTCGGGCGGATCTCGTCGCTGGCCATGTTGGCCCCGCCGCCATCGCCCAAGCAAACGCCGCGCCTGCCCCCAAGCGGCAGGGCAACGTGGTCGTGTAGGGCGGGAATCCGACTGCCCCCGCCATGATGGCCCGCGCTCCGAGCGCCAACGCGGCAGCACGATCCCGGCTGGCGCGGAGAAGGTCGGCAAGGTCGCGGGCGTAAAGCGGAGGAAGATTCCGGTTACAATGAAGCCAACTTCTTCATTCTCTCACTCCATCCCCCTGCAAGGAGGTGCTCCGGCGATGCCGTTCAACGGTGCCGCTCCCCCCGCAAGCGAGGTGTTCGACGAAATGGCCGGAAGGTATGCGTCTTCGGTCATGGCAATTTCCTTTCATTTTCGCCATTATCCTTGATAGCTCCTGACTTGTTATTGTTCACTATAGCGGTGGTTCAAACAATGCAACTACCGAGTTCGTGAACTTGTTGGACACGAACGCGGTTGACATTGATCAAGCCCCGTTCGCCGCATTCGACTACAATGAAACGGAGGGCGGCGTGGATGATCATGGTTGTGAGGACGAATTGGAGGAGATCGAAGCGGAAGCGTATGAGCAATCGCAAACAAAAACTGGGAAAAGCATAAGATCGAAGAACTACACGATCTTGGGAGATCGAGCTTTGATCAAAGCATGGAGTGCGGTGTCTCTTGATGCATGCACGGGTACTTCTCAAACCGCCAAGAGATATTGGCAAAGGATCGAAGATCAATACTTCTGCATTATGGCAAAGCATCCCAATAGGACTCCACGCACATTTCGGTCGCTTCAAGGGCGTTGGGAGAATATCAAACCAATGTGCAGGGCAGCTTGCTTGGAGCAAGTACGCAATGCACCTCCAAGTGGCACCGTGCAGTCCGACTATGTGAGTTTGTTTTGCCTTTGTTCATGTTGTGCATCATCATATTTGCATCATTTTGTTCACATTTTGTAGGACAAGATAGATACAAGGACATGGAAGCTTCGGAAGGCAAATTCTTCAAACTAGAGCATTGTTGGGAGTTGCTCCAAAAGTGCGAGAAGTGGAAGTTGATCGACAAAGAGTCCCCACCAAAGAGAGGCTCACTTACAAACATGGATGAAGATGAGGATGATGATGGCCCAAGAAATTTGCACAAGCCCGATGGCGACAAGAAGACCAAGGAGAAGATGAAGAGAGAGCAAGAAGCATCGAGCTTGAGGGAGAAGATTGATGCCATGGTGCAATCAAACGAGTCGATGTTGTTGAAGTCGTTGGAGATCAAGAAAGAGTTGGCCAAGAAGAAGGCAAAGGAGAAGCAAGAAAAGTGGCAATTGCTCAAAGAACAGGGGCTGTGCAAAGCTGCCATTGAGGAGAGAAGAGCACGCGCTGCAGAAAACAAAGCCATGTCCAAGCTGCTCGCCGAAGAGAACAAGATCATGTCAATGAACCGCAATGACATGGACGATCTCACCAAAACATGGCATGATATGGCAAGGAGAGAAATCTTGAAGAGGAGAATGGTTGCGTCGTCCGGTGCGTGCTACAGTTTCGGAGATGTTTTCTCCGCTCCATATGGTGGCAATGTTGATGATTTTGGTGCGGGAGTTGGAACAAGCGCCCGAGGTGGATTTGGTGGTGGCGATGAACTTCAAGATGGACTCGATGGCGCGGAGTAAAGATCGACCAAGATGATGCCGGACATGGGCGTAAACTTTTGCATGGCCCTCTTTTGCGTTTGCCGTAATGAACTTGGCTTTTATTTCCGTGTAAAACTGTGTTATGTCGTTTGAATTTGAACTTGTTTGTGAAACCCTATGTCAAATGCGAGATTTGCAGTTTTTCCGTTTGTGGGTCGTCGCGGTGGTGCCCAAGCAGAACCGGCAGAAGACGACCCGTAAAAAAGCATATTCCGCGAATATACTTTTATGCGGGTCTGTTTGAGGGGTCTGCATCTGTGTCCGTCCGTGCTGGCCCGCAAAAGCGGTTTTGCGCGAACTGCAAACGCGTTTTGCGGGCCGGCGGGATGCGGGGTCTGCTAGAGTTGTGTTGCGGAATGTAGTAATTTCAAAAATTTCCTACGCACACGCAAGATCATGGTGATGCATAGCAACGAGAGGGGAGAGTGTTGTCCACGTACCCTCGTAGACCGAAAGCGGAAGCGTTAGCACAACACGGTTGATGTAGTCATGCGTCTTCATGATCCGACCGATCAAGTACCGAACGCACGGCACCTCCGAGTTCAGCACACGTTCAGCTCGATGACGTCCCTCGAACTCCGATCCAGCCGAGCTTTGAGGAAGAGTTTCGTCAGCACGACGGCGTGGTGACGATGATGATGTTCTACCGATGCAGGGATTCGCCTAAGCACCGCTACGATATGATCGAGGTGGATTATGGTGGAGGGGGGCACCGCACACGGCTAAGAGATCCAAGAGATCAATTGTTGTGTCTCCAAGGGGTGCCCCCCTCCCCGTATATAAAGGAGTGGAGGAGGGGGAGGGCCGGCCCTCTCTATGGCACGCCCTAGGAGGAGTCCTACTCCCACCGGGAGTAGGATTCACTACAAAAAAAAGACACATCCGTGACATTTTGGGCCGAACGAAATTTTTTTCTGTCATACATATGACACTTCTATGACGATAATTGTGACAAAACCCGGTATCATCATAGATGTGGTGGGCTCCTACTTCTATGACAAAAAATCATGACAGAAAATGGGCTTTTCGTCCTGGGTGGGCCAGAGACGCAGCTGCATGACATTCTTTGGGTCGTCCATGACGGAAAAAACCGTGGTAGAAGCGAGGGGGAGGAAAATTTCGGGGAGTTCCCGATTACGGTGGGAGGTCGGGGGCCGAGCGATGCGCGTTTCTCTCGTACACGTACGCGCGTGTGTGCGAGGCGTTGGCTCTAACTGAACCCGAGCGATTGCACTGCAGGCTACGCGTTACTGAACCCGAGCGATCGATCGATGGCTGTTAACTGAACCCGATCGAGCGATTCCTTCGCTACTGCTGCTAACTGAAGCCGATCGA